>NC_039362.1:62311926-62349127 GCF_003573695.1 Papaver somniferum
AAAAAAAAAAAAAAAGGTCCAAAAATAAAAGATTACAAAAATAAAAACCTTAATTACAGTTTCTAAAAAAATAAAATAAAATTATTTACAAAATCTTCTTCTTCACTCCTTTGGATTTCTCTTTTCTTTCCTTTTTGGGCTTTGCCTTTCTTTTCAGCACTTTCTCCCATTTTCTTTAGCTTAGCTCCAAATCTGAAAGCAAACAAAAATACCAAAACGCGTAAAAAAGAACAAATAAAATAAAACCTAAAAACAAATCTATAAACAAATCCGCGTCGGCAGCGCCAAAAATTGATCGAATTTTAGATAGTGGTAAAGGTTGTCGTTCACTCGGACTTTGTTGGATTGATTTTAAGTTTTAATAAACGAAAATAAGGAAAATATATACAAATATGGTTACAAGATGAAGAGGCACTGAGACGCATGATTTCACTACTTTTCATATTCTTATGGTTCAATCATTAACTCTAGACAATGTAGCTCAAACAAAAGAAGTTGTGACTCTAATTCTTTTCCAAATATAGATTTCATAAAACATTATTTGTAAGTCGTAAGCATGACGCATCAAAAGTAATTTAAACCAAGCATGCGACATCAGACAAAATAACAAGTAATTGATAGAAATCATAAAGTAATTAAATCTATGTAAAAAGTCAATAAAAGAATTAATTCATTTACCACAATCATGAAAAGTTGCTTCCTCCGTTGTCCCAGTGATGGGTCTAGCTCCACATAGTAAAAAACACGCTCAAAATATAATTCATTGCTCAAAAATGTGTTTCTATTGAAGAATTATAATGGAGCAGAGATTTGCAACGGTGAAAGGGCGTTACAGAATCTTCTGTTACAATTCCTGTTACAAAGAAAAGATGACAGGTACTACACAAATAGTGATCTATTCTTCGTCTTCTTCTTCTTCGCCTGAAAGTGCAGGAACTCCGTCTACAACTCTCTGCAGCCTTCTCTGCTCGCTACTTTCTACCCCTAACTCTCCATCTCCTCTTCTGTGATCCCAACCACCTACACATACCATTTGGACAGAGAATGAATTCTCATAACTCCAAATAATCTCGGCAATCAATCAAGAATAATTTCTTTTACTTCCATGCAAGATACAGGATTTTGTTCCATATTTTAACTCCTCCACACGCATGTATCGTCCAAACACGTTGATAAAAGGTCTATGGTGGAGTAAAACTCCTTGCATCCACATGATAACTTCTCCAAGCCACACAAGATGTACGGGAAAGCACAACAGACCACTCGATACTCTCGCCTCTCTATTCTTCTTCAATCCGGACACAATTCATTTTTCTTCGAAACCATGCCATTGCCAAGCCTGTTTTGCTCATACAGGTTGATATGAGTCCAATCCTGTGCCCAAACCCGACCAAAATCTTCCCAAAACCAAAACAGAAAATCACGGAATATTCCAACAACTGGTCTTGCTTCGAACGGATTATCCATCCAAATTTAGCCGATTCTAAAGCCCATACAATCTCTGTTTAGCTGTATTGATCCGACCCAACAAAAACCAGCCATTGAATCTCACTGTAACAAGCTCAAATCGCCAACCCTAATTCCAGCAGGTTGAGAGTTGCTTTTCCCGCCAAAAACAGAAATTTGAACTGAAGAAGAAAGGGTTGCCCCCTATCCGTCTGTGGAGTGTAAATAGCATTTATCCAATTAGGGTGCCCTTATAAATTGAGGTGCCCCTTATCCAAAGCAGGGGAGTCCGAATAACATGTGTCCTCCGAGTGCCAAAATCAACTTTTCGAGCCAAATTTTCCAAAATTATTTATTTCCCAAAAATGCATACAAACACATAAAATAACAAAATTAGTACAAAATCGAGTGCCAACAATATATAGTATTGAGATCAAATTAGACACAAAAATGTGTCTATCACTAGGTCCCGGGGTTTTTCTGCATTTACGGTTTCCTCGTTAACAAAATTTCTGGTGTCTGTGTTATTTCTTTTCCGCATTATATTTTATATAATTGAAATAATACAGGTTGTGTATTCGTGATCATCAACTTCTCTAATCCAACCTTTGGTTGTTGATTGTAGTTGATTGATCCTTGGACATTGGTCTTTGGTACCGTCCAAGTTATCTCTCTTTGATAAAGACTCGCAGATTTCTATTTGCTTGAATAAAGATCAAATCGAGAGATTGAGATAATAACTCCTTGAGATACTTTCTATCTATATTGAGTCTGACTGTTTAGTTGATTCTCTAGCAAAGTATTTCAGAGTTAGTCCATACAGATTGCTAATCGAAATATTGCCGCTTTTTCACCCTTGGGAATGACATATTATGGGGGAGAGTTCTTAATTGAACTTGTGCTTAATTGCCAAATCTTTGTGGGGAGTGCGGCTGTGGAATATTATAGGGGTTATCTTGTATCTTTATAAAAATCCTTGATGAATGTATTTAGCTTCGGCTATAAGATTGCATCTAAATAAGATGATATGTGCTTTCTTTTGGTCATGAAATGTCTCTTTCGGAAATTTCATTAGGATCCCGTTTTCGTACCTTTGCCAATTTTATTGACAAAAAGGTGGAGAATTAATATGTAGTTCACACTACATATACATATGGTTTTCGGATCATTATGTAAGGGGGAGTGGTTTCCATGTGAGATGGAGTATTGACTAAGGGGGAGTGATACATATCACCATAGTATTGTTGTTGAAGTTGTGATACAATTGAACTTTGATACTATATAATGATATTGTGACACTGTATAACAATGATTGAGAACTCTTGTTTTCTCGTTGTTATAGCTATGGATTTTCAACAACGATGATGCTGAACTTACAACCTTTGGGATCATTGGAGTACTTGGAAGTGACGAAGATTTCGAGTAATGTTGTTAGGCATGTGGAATAGGAGCTACAAAAGTTAATTCATTTATTTTTTGTATTCCATATGTATTGATAGTTTTGTCACTAAAATTGACAAAGGGGGAGATTGTTAGAGTATTGCTCGGTCGAACTCGCATGCGTTGCTATATCAAGCATGTTTGTCAATGTTAGTGATCAAAACCATAAGTCTTGATTTCTAGTCTACTATAGCTAAGTCTTGGACTAGGATACAAAGTGTATTTGAGTTCAAGAACTCCATGGCGATCATCATACAAGACGAAGGACTACTCAAGGAACTGGTGGATCTTCATCGACTAAAAGGTATGTGGAGACTTGAACTTATATATCACTCAAAAGTATATCTACTCTATCTCCTATTTTGAGACAAAAGTCGTTTTGCTATATAGACTTTGATTATACACATTTTCTATTTCGATCCGAGTTTATCTCGCCTATCTATTTCTCGAAATATGTGTTGGTAAGCTTTTGCTTAGGCCAAGTTCATCTTTACCTAGTGACGAAAGTCATGACACGTTTCAATCACCTTGAAAATTGCTTACTTTGACGAAATGTCCTCTAAGAATGTTTCAATGTTTGAAATGAGAGTTTAGATTAAATAACCAATGATGGATATCAGCATTGTGTGGCAACACATATATGTATAAGTCCTTTTTCCTTGAACCGAAGTTTGCGAACTTTGTTGATCAAGAGAACCGGAACAAGAGCCATGAACTCAGTCCGCGAACCCAGTCCGCGAACTGGCGGAAGTTCTCGACCCGAGAAAATCTGCTGGAGTTTGAGAACTCCTTCCGGGAACTTAAGTCAGCGAACTAATTCTGCGAATTTAAGTTGGTTATATCTAAAGACGATTGTTTGTGAACTTATTTATATTAAATAAGGAATGCTAAATGAAAACCATGGCTATATAGTTCATGAACCGATTCGAGTGAATCAAATCGTTTTTGCTTCAATTGTGTCTTGTGTAGTTACATAAGATTTCCTTGCAATTGAACAACTCTCTAACTAGTTCATTTGAGTCATTTGAACTAGTTATGGTGAAGAAGAACATGGTTGATATGAAAGTGCTCATATGGCTAACCATTGGTTAACTATTATTGAACCAACAAATGTTCATGTTTGGGTACGATACATAAACCCAAAACAGTACATTTCATTTGTGTGTAACAAGCTAAGTTTTCGATCTAACGGATGAAGGATATTAGCTTGAATCTAATCAGGTTTTCATCTAACGGTGAATATTGAATGCTTTGTTACCAAGATAACATTGATTGCAAACCCTGATTTGAAAGACTATATAAGGGAGAACTCTAGCAAGTGGGAAACCTAATCCCCACACCTCCTGTGTGATACTAGTTGTATTATCTAGAGTCGATTCTCCTTTAACCTTAGGTTTCTTCTTGTAAACCAGGTTAACGACTTAAAGACTTGGGATTGTGAAGCCAGACCGATACTACTTTCTCGTAGTTGTGTGAGGTGATCTTGTTGATTCTATCGTTTTGAGTACAATCTTAACGATTGGCTTGAGATATATATCTCCAATAGGCAAGATAGAAAAGTAGTCACAAAAATCTTCGTCTCATCGTTTGTGATTCCACAATATCTTCTTTCGCCGCGTCGATTAAGATTATTGTGAGGTGATTGATAATACTAGGTTGTTCTTCGGGAATATAAGTCCGGGTTATCAATTGGTTCATGTTCACCTTGATTTATCAAAAGACAAAACAAAACTCGTAGGTATTTCTGTGGGAGACAGATTTATCTATTATGTAGACTTTTTTGTATGATATAGATTTGTTTATTAAAGTCTTCGACTTTGGGTCGTAGCAACTCTTAGTTGTGGGTCAGATTAGCTAAGGGAATCAAGTGCGTAGTATCCTGCTGGGATCAGAGACGTAAGGAGCTCAACTGTACCTTGAATCAATGTGAGATTGATTGGGGTTCAACTACAGTCCAGACCGAAGTTAGTTTGTAGTAGGCTAGTATCTGTAGCGGCTTAATACAGTGTGGTGTTCAATCTGGACTAGGTTCCGGGGTTTTTCTGCATTTGCAGTTTCCTCGTTAACAAAATTTCTGGTGTTTGTGTTATTTCTATTCCGCATTATATTTTGTTATATAATTGAAATATCACAGGTTGTGCGTTGTATCGATCAATTGTGAAATCCAACCTTGGTTGTTGATTGGAAATTGATTGATCCTTGGATATTTTTCTTTGGTACCATCCAAGTTTATTATCCTTGTATTTGATAAAGACTCGCAAGTTCTTATTTGCTTGAGTAAAGATCAAATCAAGTGAGAGAGATATTAACTCCTCAATATACTTTTCTCTAGATTGAGTCTGACTGTCTAGTTGATTCTCTAGAAAGTATATTGGAGTTTGTCCATCCAGATTGCTAAGAGAAATATTGGATGTGGTTGTTGTACCCCCGTTTTTTCAACTAACTTACTCCTAAGTACTCTCGAAAAAAATCTCTCGAGCAGAACTCTGGATGAATTGGTTTACCATCTTGTTTCTGGTGAAGAGGTTGGTTTATATGGATTAATTGTTCGTCAAATGATTTACATGGTTTCACAAAAGAAAAACCCATGTTTTCAATGCCTCATCAGCCAAATCTGTAGTCAATTTAATATTGCTCAGCTTGGAACTTGTGTTGGTACTCCATCTCCCTTGAGTCAGACATACATTAACAAAATGAAGAAACCTGCCAATCCTGAAGTCGTTCGTCTTTTTCGAAGGAATGAATGCTTAGAGAGATAGTTGGCTCATGCTGTGACAGTTCATCCTAACTTAGCTGAACGAATATCTAAGATTGCTGAGGATTTTTATCGCAATCTAGATTAGTGTCTTTCTCTTCATTTTGTTCAAACTCTTTCTTATGTTATTTATGTTGAACTTCTTATGTTGAACCTTATTATATGCTATCTTTTAATAGTTGTAATAACTTTAATGGTATTTTAGCCTTAAATGATTTTATCTTTCAATTAAATTGCTAAATGTGTTAAATCCATAAGAAGTACAGACATATATGCTCAAAAGTTAAGTCTATCATATGTTTATATGCAAATATTGATGAAAGATAGAATGAACTTTTGACAACAAAAGTTCATCCTATTATGTCATTATGCAAATATTGATGGAAGATGGGATGAACTTTTGTTTACAAAGATTAAGTCCATTACATGTTTCTATGCAAATATTGATGAAAAATAGAATGAATCTTTGAATATTCCGCAGTATTGGTCTTTCCATGATCCACATCCTTGTGTAAATACTGTGTGGCTCCATAATTTCTCTTATGTGAGCATTTCCAATTAAATTAATCATGGGTTCTCTTGTGGTTAATTTAATTGAGCATTTTGGATACAAATTCATGTTTCATGTGATTTGTTGATGTCCAAAGAAATCGTTCTTTTTTTGTGAAAGTAAGGTCGCTCTTGTTGTTCTTTCGGGAATGACATTTTATGGTGGAAAGTTCTTAATTGAACTTGTGCTTAATTGCCAAATCTTTGTGGGGAGTGCGGCTGTGGAATATTGTGGGAGTTATCTTGTATCTTTATAAACTCCTTGATAAATGCATTTAGTTCGGCTATATGATTGCATCTAAACAAAGTTGATATGTTTTCTTTTGGTCATGAAGTATCTCTATGGAAATTTCATTAGGATCCCACTAGTTTTCGTACCTTTGCCAATTTTTATTGACAAAAAGGGGGAGAATTAATGTGTAGTTCACACTACAAATACATATGGTTTACGGATTATTATGTAAGGGGGATTGGTTTTCATGTGAGATGAAGTATTGACTAAGGGGGAGCGATATATATCACCATAATATTGTTGTTAAAGTTGTGATACAATTGGACTTTGATGTTGTGTAGTAATACTATGGCATTGTATAACAATGATTGAGAGCAACTGTTTTCTCATTGTTATAGCTACGGATCTTCAACAACTATGATGCTGAGTTGAACACATTCAGAATCACCGGAGTACTTGGAAGTGACGAATATTTCGAGTAATGTTGAAGAACCAAGGAAATCAAGCATTTGGATTGAGAGCTACAAAGTTTATTTATTTTATATTCCATATGTATTGATAGTTTTGTTATTAAAACTGACAAAGGGTGAGATTGTTAGAGCATTGCTCAGTCGAACTCGCAAGCGTTGCTATCTCAAGCTTTTTGTCAAGTTTAGTTTCCAAAACTATAAGTCTTGATTTCTTAGTCTACTTATAGCTAAGTCTCGGATTAGGATAGAAAGTGTAGTTGAGCATTAGAATTCACGACGTTCAACGAATGAAGACGAAGAACTACTAACTAGAGATTGTGGAAATTCTTCAACAAAAGGTATGTGGAGACTTGAACTTATCTATCACTCAACAGTCTCTCTACTCTATCTCCTATTTGAGACAAAAGTCGTATAGCTATATAGACTTGAATTATACACATTCGATATTTCGAGCTGAGTTTAACTCGCTTACATATTTCTCGAAATATGTTGGTAAGCTTTTGCTTTAACCAAGTTCATCTTATATTCTTGATGAAAGTCAAAATATGATCATGTGAAAACCGCCTGGTAATATCTTATATGATTTGTGTGAGACGGTCATTTGATGTAGACTCAGAATGCTTCGTATTGATCATTCGATCACATGAAAATTGTCTTGAAGCTAATAGTATGTGTACTTGCATATATGTAATCCAAGTCCGGGAACCATGGTATGCATACACGTGTGCGTACTGCTTGGTTTAGTGAAAGTCCGGGAACCTTGTACGCATATCGGTACGCGTACTGGCGTGAGGTTCAGTTCCGCGAATTCCTGCCGAGTTTGGAAGGTATGCGTACCAGTTTGCATACTGGCAAACCCCAAACTCAGTCCTGCCATTTAGGTATGCGCACCCATTTGCATACCTGAGTGGATAATGTTCTAAAATCGGTTTGTTCATAAACTAATACATTTATATAATAAGGAATGCAATCTTTTGCAAACTGTGGCTATAATGTTCATGACTTGATTCGAGTGAATCAAAGTCGATTTTTTTTTTAATTGTGTCTTGTATACTTCTATGAGAATATAAACAATTGAACAACTCTAGAACTAGTTTCATTTTGAAAAGGCGAGGGTACCCAAATATACCTCAAGCTAAAACTTTTCCTACCTATAAGTCCTTTCTCCGAAAGTGATTGTCTATGGACAGAGTCGAGACAATACAACTAATCGGTTCACACTTCATGTGATCTTCTATGGATAAGAGATCGAGACAATACAACAACGAAGTATGTTTACTTGATACAAAGGTTCGGACTTAACCAAACACAATAGGATTGCTTATCAAGTAAATAGGAATTAATCTTTGTGTAATTTACTTTAATTATAATAAAACAATTATAATGCGGAAAATAAAAGTAAATGACACAGCAAGATTTTGTTAACGAGGAAACCGCAAATGCAGAAAAACCCCGGGACCTTGTCCAGAATTGAATACTCTCAGGATTAAGCCGCTACACAAAATTACACCAACTTCGTATAGTTGAGACCAAACAACTAAACCTATAGTTCACCTAGTTCCGTCTGTATTCCTACGCCTCCAACTTATAAATAAGTCACGTACTTGGAAAAATTCCTTTGGTTCGTATTCCAAACAGTAAAGGAACAACAAATGTGTTTGGTATCAACTCTCTTCAACCAAGTGATATGAGTTAAACAAAGGCTCTTCCGTTTATCTTAACATAAACTCCTTCGTCAGGTCCTTAGATCTATCTTATGTTCAATTACCGAAGTAGTCGTTTAAGATTAAGCCAACAACACTCTTAATTCAGAGAATTCTGTCGATGCCGATCTACTCAATTAATCAATCCAATCTACCACAAGGATAAACCGATTATTAACTGGATCCTCTCTTACCAAAACAAGTATTGTGCACACCAAAGATTATAAAACCCAAGTCAGATCTTCAATATCTTATTTGTCTTCAAATCTTCTTAAATCTTCAATAAAAACCTGCACACAATCACTTGAATCTCTTGTGATCAATCACGCACAGAACGGAGTCTATTAACAATGGATTATCACAAGATCGTCTTTAGAACTAACAACAGTCTAAAGATCCCTGTCGAAACTCTGAACTAGTTTGAGTGAATCCTATATCAGAAGAGAAGATTCTCAAAAATAAACAAACTAGGTGCAATCAGATTTCAACCACCGTTAGCCAATCAAATCAATGAAAACAAAAGATAAACCGCAATTATCTAGTTTCCCACCAACGGTACACGCTAGAGCTTCTCAATCCCAAAGAAGACTTTAAACTGAGGGACCGTAAGAGATTTCGCCTAATTAGGTTACTCTCCTCTCCGAATAGGCGGCTACACCAGTAACAACAACAAAAGAGAGTGTTTGTTGTTACGAAGGATTAGTTTGCTAGAAAGGCAAACTTCAAGTATTTATAGACAAGGAATTTTGGACACCAAGGAATTTCCAAAACCGAAAATATTCTCAAGATATTCATTAAAGCACAAATTCGGTTTTCATAATTTCTGGAAATGCTCTGTCCAAAAATAATGATCGAAATCTCTCGTAAAATCTAATTAGTAAATGCACATTACTAATTCTGGAATTTACCTACAAAATGAAACTAATAACCTTAATTAAAAGATTCTTAATTTACTTATGTTTCGATCCTGGGATTCTCTTCCCTTAGCCGTTAAGGAATATCTTTGAACAATTAAAGAAATAAACATTCATAGCACGTGTTCAAAGTATGTCGACATCCTTACTTTGTAAGTTCTCTTTCACACTTACAACCTTGAAACCGATTTTCCACACTTCCAAACAAGTTTAGAATTGGTTCATCTGAATTTCAAGAACTATGCGATTGATCAAACCAACATTCAATCATAATCATCGGTTTAACGGTTCTACCAAAACAAGTTTCGGTTCTACCTCCATGTGAGTATTGTGCATAGTCACACTAGCTTTCCAAAATTCGGTTGACTAGGTACTAGGATCGGTTCCCCACATATATATGGTATCTAACTTATATGTGTTGCACATGTCCATAGGATCGGTTCCCCTTTGCCTAAAAACGTGTTGCACATGTCCATAGGATCGGTTCCCCTTTATGCTATAAACCTTGTCGCACCTCATACAAGGATCGATTCCCCTTGTGATGTGTTGCACCTCTTACTAGGATCGGTTCCCCTTTACCAAGATTCGGTCAACCACAAATCACAAACTCGATCATACCATCTCAGGTGATTACTTAAGATCGATTTCACTAATAAAAGTCATACCAATACATAAGTCAGGCCTTTGTGAATAGTTCTACCAAGAACAAAAACAAGTTGTGAGCGGTTATACTCAATCACACATATTGGTTGTTCATAAAATATGCAATTAATAACAAAACCAATAACACCTGGAAATTTCATTTTTCGGTTCACAAACAAGTTTATGAACTTACTTCCTTAGAACACATGTAAACATTGTTCCCTAGGATGAAATCCTCACCTCATACCCATACATAATCACAATAGCATTCAAATGATTATGGCGATGTCTTATCTACAAAGTTTAATGGTTAAGCAATAAACCTCGTATTGTATTCCTTAATACTATGTCTATCTAGAGTTCAAATATGCTTCGTAGTTATGTTTTCAATATGCACGACTTGAAAGATAAGTTAGGGAATGAAACAGTTCAAGTCAAATATCACTAACCTCAAGTGGAAGGATGATTGTTGCCGTTGTAGCTCCTTGCTTCTTCAGATCTTCAAGACTTCGCAATACTTGTAATGTCTCATATCCTAATACTTTCAAGCTAACCTATACGAAGTTGACTCTAGTACATAATCAAGCGACTTTTAACATGAGTTTTGATTCACTAAAATATGACAACCAAACTTGACATACCAACGCTTGGGGGGTTCAACCAAGCCATGCTCTAACACATTTGAGTCATTTGAACTAGTTATGGTTAAGATGAATAAGGTTGATATGAAAGTGTTCATATGGCTAACTTCGGTTAACTATTGTTGAGCCAACAAAGGTGCATACGTTTAGGTACGGTTACTCATATCTAAATAAGGTCACTTTTGATGTGTGTGTAACAAGCTAAGTTCGATCTAACGGTTGAAAGATATTAGCTTGAGTATAATCAGGTTTTCATCAACAGTGAATATTGAATGCTTTGTTACCAAGGTAACATTGTTTGCAAACCCTGATTTGAAGACTATATAAAGGAGAACTCTAGCAACTGGGAAACCTAATCCCCACACCTCCTGTGTGATACTAGTTGCGACTAGAGTCGATTCTCCTTTAACCTTAGGTTTTTCACGAAACCCTGTAGGTTAACGACTTAAAGACTTCATTGGGATTGTGAAGCCAGACCCAACTATTTTCTATATAGTTGTGTGATCTGATCTTGCATTTTCTATCGTATTGAGTACTATCTTCTCTAAGATTGGCTCGAGATTTAATCTCCGATAATCAAGATAAAAAAGTAGTAACAAACATCTTCGTCTCATCGTTCGTGATTCCACAATATCTTGTTTCGCTACCATGTGATTAAGATTATTGTGAGGTGATTGATAATGCTAGGTTTTTCTTCGGGAATATAAGTCCGGCTTATCTATTGGTTCATGTTCACCTTGATTTATCAAAAGACGGAACAAAAATTCATAGGTTTATCTGTGGGAGATATATTTATCTATACAATAGATTTTCCTGTGTGAGACAGATTGGTTTATCAAGTCTTCGACTTTGGGTCGTAGAAACTCTTAGTTGTGGGTGAGATCAGCTAAGGGAATCAAGTGCGTAGAGTCCTGCTGGGATTGAGAGACGTAAGGAGCGCAACTGTACCTTGATTAGTGTGAGATTGGTTAGGGCTCAACTACATTCCAGTCCGAAGTTAACTTGGAGTACGCTAGTGTCTGTAGCGGCTTAATACAGTATGGTGTTCAAATCTGGACTAGGTCCCAGGGTTTTTCTGCATTTTTGGTTTCCTCGTTAACAAAATTTCTGATGTCTTTCTTTTCCGCATTATATTTGTTTATATAATTGAAATATCACAGGTTGTGCGTAAGTTCAATTAATTGTGAATCCAACCTTTGGTTGTTGATTAAATTGATTGACACTTGGATATTGGTTTTTGATACCGTCCAAGTTATTTCTTATATTCAATCGGGCTTGCAAATTCCTATTTGTTTGATTGCGAATTGAATTGAGAAATTGAGATATAACTCTTTGATATACTTTTCTTAAGATTGAGTCTGACTGTCTAGTTGATTCTCTTAAAAGTATATTGGAGTTAGTCCATACAGATTGCTAAGCGAAATATTGGGTGTGGTTGTTAAACCCCCGCTGTTTAAGATCCTCAATAATTAAGGAACTTAACAACCCAACACCTGAGAAAAAGGTTCATCTCAAAGAACTGAAGAATTTCTTCATGCATCATGGCGTATTGTATCTCAGGAACCCTGACTTGTCTTTATCAAGATGCGTTGGAGAAACAGATGCACAACAACGATTAGATATGGTTCACAAGGAGATATATGGTCAGACAAAAGATATTACCCTATATAGAAGGCTTCAACGTCTGGGTTACTACTGGCCTGCCATGGAAGTTCAAGCCCGAGCACTTCAGGGAGCCTGTCCTGATTATCAGACGCCTCCTCATCAAGCCGAATCATTTGTTATCAATGAAAGTGGAGATTGGCTAGAACCCTTTATCCTTTACCTCCGGGATAATGTCTTACCTTCAGAAAAACGGGCGGCCCCTAAACTTTCTATGAGGGACAAGAGATTTCTTTGTCATAATGGGACTTTGTATCGGAAAAGTTTCGGAGGAGATTTATTACGTTCCTTGGGAAAACTGAAGCGGATATTGTTCTCAAAGAAGACCACGAGAAGGAACATCGGGGAAAGAGAAGGTTGTTTCTTCAGGTACACGGAAAGTATTATTGGCCCACAATGGAAGACGACGCTTCGTTTTTTGTTCGAAAATGTCACAAGTGTCAGACTCATGCAGATTTGATCCATGCACCAAGCGTTCCCTTGTATTCCTCCAGTAGTCCTTAGCCATTTTACAGTTGGGGACTTGATTTGATTGGTAAAATTAACCCGTTTTCTTCGCAATAGCATGAATACATAATAACGGCTACAGAGTACTTTACCAAATGGGTAGATGTTATCCCTCTTAAAAGTACAAAAGGGGTTGCAATCGCAGAGTTTATCAAGGAGCACATAATTTGCAGGTTCGGTGTCCCTAAGTATATCATATCAGATAATGGAACCCTGTTTGCTAATCAAAAGGTTTATGATATGCTTCAGGGATACGGTTTAAGGCATATCTTTTCCGCCCCTTACTATCCCCAGGGAAACGGATTGGCCGAAAGTACTAACAAGACATTGATTCGTATTCTTAATCGAACCGTGCACGATAACCCTAGGTCTTGGCATGAGCAATTACTGATGGCATTATGGGCGTATCGGGTTGCGCCTAGGACTTCTACAAGTGTGTCTCCTTATTCCTTGGTTTACGAAACAGATGCAATTTTACCTGTGGGAATTAAGATTCAGTCAGCTCGAATAGCTATGACAAGCGGAGTTCAGTGGGACCTGACTGAGACATCGCTTTCTCGAATAACAGATTTGGATACAGTGGATGCCAGACGTGCTAAGGCAGAAGAGCATCTTGCTGTTTACAAGCAACGACTTTCGCGCACGAATAATAAAACACCAAGGCCAAGAATTTTCCAAGTTGGGGACTTTGTTTTGATGACAGCAAAACACGTTCAGCAAAATCAATCAGCTCTGAAGTTTTCCCCTAACTGGGAAGGTCTATTTGTCATCTCGAAGGCTACAACTAGTGGGTATTACGAGATAATAGACATGAATGGAAAGCAGGAAGGTATGGCAATCAATGGAAAGTGGCTTAAGGCATATTTTGTTTATAATTTAACATCTCTTTTCTTAATAAAGTATAATTTCACAAAAAATTGCAATATCTCATGGAAGTTTTAAGTAGTGTTATTTCTAATCAAAACCTATTTAAGGAATTGAGATCATTCAAAAGAAAAAAGAGAAACTCTTTAGAGGAAATATCTCAACACTTTCTTCTCCCTGCGTGCCCATGTTCCAACCTTCTGCAATTAAGTCGAAACTTTGTTGTCAAAATTCTCTTTCATAAGTCCAAGAGACAATCCTTCCTCGACCAGTCGTTGTTCTTCCAATACCAAGACAGGATATGAAAAATCGGGAAACTCTCGAAGAGCTGCATACTACTTTTGAATGGACCCAATCTCCGAATGCAACCATCCTATGTTGAAGCGAACGCCTTCGCAAGAAGAGATCATCTTTTCCCGTCTGGATATCGATTCTTTGGTAATCTCATTGAAGGATTTTGAACGCATTTCCTCCAAAGTAAACAAAAGTTCGTCCACAAACGTAACAAGAAGGGATCTATGTTTCAAAACCTCGGTAGTAGCAACATGACCAAATTTTTCCCATATTTTTAAATACGGAAAGGCATGGCGACTGGGAACACTAAAACCACCTATAATTTCATAACCAGGGTAAATAGTTTCCATGCTCGGGATGAAGTGAAGACCGCCTGTCAAACCATCACCAGACAACTCGGCGGGACCGATCGTAAGTAGAGGAGAAATTGGAGCTTCCATGTTAGCATCAGCGTATTCCAAAGGACGAGGGTTACGCTCTATGATCTTACTCGAATTCACGGTAACTCCTACTCCGCTACCAGTTTCGATTCTCTCCTTTGCATTAGCAACCTGGGTGTCATGAAGAGTATTAGATTCATAATAGAAAAGTATAAACGGAGAATCAATTGAAAGGTATGTTTCTGATTAATCCAAGGATATTTACTAAAGTCATCATACTTAAGGGATGGCGTTAAACATTGGGTCATGTCAGGAGTCCAAATAATACAAGGACTCCCTTATCAACTCAGGTTATCACACAATGAGGAGCGAGGAATTGGAAGACTGAAGTCGAAAGCGGATGCCTAACTGGTTAACCTAATCGAATCAGAATCAAGTTATTCCTTTTGCATTGGTTAGATTTTTCTATTTCTTTCCATAATTGGGGTCGAGGTTTCGAAGCCGAATATGTATGGACGACTATTTTGAGCACTTTAAATCCGGCTTTATCACTGAAGAACTAAAAACTCGAGTTCTAATGAAGAAAGTGCTCGTGAAAAAAATTGCAAGACCAACCTGGAGTTTATCGTAGCATTCTTCCAGGATAGCTTGGCAAGGAAGACTTCTGGTTCGCCTTCCCGGGGACTCTAGCATATGTTCAAGATCACTTGCCTGAGCGTTATATGGTTTTCCAGAAATACATATTCTGTCAGAATGTGAAGCAACAAAACGAGAGATAGTGAATTAAGAGTAGGGATGTATACCTAGCCAGAAAATTTGCGTTTTACAGCTGAGATAATAGAATTTGCGGGTTTCATTGAATTCTGGTAAGAATGGGCGGAATCGCTGCTATTTTTAACATCACTGGAAGTTATAATGTTGAGCGTGTTTGAAGACATGATGGAAGTTTTAGTCAAAAGATGGGATACTGTTAATGAAGTATGCTTTTCTATAAAAGAAGAAAACAAAATTGTTCACGAAATCCAACTACACATGCGTATATATATGCATGCCACGGCCAAAGATATGGAATTCTAATGGAAATAGAATTCGTGGAAGAGGTGGGCCGGTTTTCATGTGTTGTGACCCGTCAAATACTTCTCTTTTTTTGATTCAATTCCAAAAAGGAAGCCTTGAAGCAAAAGGAAAAGGAGTTAGAACTAAAAGAGGAAATTAGAAGAATTTGGGTCAAATAAGGAAACCAAGGTCTTTTTCCTTCCAAAGCTTCTTCCAGTCGTGTCCAAGACCTTCCCATGCATAAGAATGGTTTCCTAGGCCAGTGGGACGTCTCTTATTCTCTCAGAATTTTTTCAGAGGGATCACAGTCGAAGAGGATTAGGGTTTCGGCGAAAATAACCCTAATTTCAAGAATTTGATGAAAAGGGGGTTTATTCTAAAATAGAAGGAACTGAGCCTCTCCCATTATCTTGGATGGTTATCTAAGATTCTTCCAATATCTTTTAGCTCATTACTCGTTAACAAAAACGAGCTCATAAGGTATTTTGACCAAAATACCCTTACATTGCAATTTTGAGTATTTTCAAAGAAGAAAGCCTTAATACAGCAAGAGACCAACCAAGCTGTCATCTAATCATTCCAAAGGCCCCATACACGTGAATATTGAGTTCTCTAAGTGTTCAAAGAAGAATAGAATTGAAACGGAATCCAGGAAAGCAGAATATCAGAGAAAATAGAGGGATATGGCTCAAAACAGGGAATTCGGATTCATGATTTCCAAAACCTGGACCAGAGACGCGCCAATCCCTCTTTTAAGACGTGACTATGCCTAGGGAGGCTCCATGTTTCTCTCATGCCAAATAAAAATCAAGCTCATGGTGGTTTTTGACGAAAATACCTTTAGTTTCAAAGGTATGTACTTTCTCTAATAAAGAGGAGTCTGATTGGCGCAAGGAGTCAAACAAGCTATCATCACACAAGGTTCCAACCCCACAAGATATATTCATACCTTCCAAGCCTCTCCACAGTGTCTGAAGGAGTCAGGCGCGAACATAAGAGAAATTAGGGTTTAGGTATGATACAAGCCTGAGTTCAGAATTTACATGGGATAGGGACTCCATAACTTCAAAAGTAAATGCATATATTTTCTCACAGCTCTTCACCAACATCAAGGCCATCCAGGAACCATTCAAAATTCTCTCTTCCCCACATACTCGCTTATACAAACTCAAAAGCTCACGGATGCACAAAGAGAGAAAATTAGGGTTTTGGCCAAGTAAACCCTAATTAACAAATTCCAATCGATTAAGACGGAAATTTTGTTTCATCAAGACTTCAGTATCATGTCATTGACGTCCAATACAAAATCTCAGGAAGTTCCGAAGTCCAGAATTGATACCAATATCATAACAATCGAAGGCTAAACATCAATTCAGGGATTCCGCAAGTCTAAAAGGACGAATGAATCGTGATTTTGTACGAACGATTTGTTACCATCTATATACTCATCATAGAACAATCAAGGTTCTACTCTGAGTTGGGGACTTAATGTAGATGGTGAAATTCGGATAAAGGGTACAAATGTCATTTCAAGACCATAGACAAAATTCCACTCTTATGAGAGATTAATCCCTTGGCCCTCAAGGCATTCTTAGCCACGACTTATAGTATACGTCCCCGCGAGACACTGTTGGTCGTGATGTCGTGACTCCTAGTGCACATCCTCGACGAGATATTGCTGGTCATGTAAGTTCTGTAGAGCGTAAAACGTCCTCAGTTGACTTATGAACCAGAACAACCACAATTCCATCATGTCTTCGCGAGATGCAGCTGATTGTGATGCCATGATTCCTGGTATACATCCTCGACGAGATGCTGCTGGTCATGTAGGCTATGTAGATGCGTAAACACGTCCCCAGCGAACTTATGACCCAGAGAGGAGATATGCATATCTCCTGTAAGCACGACTCACCCTATTTGAGATCGAGGACTGATCCTAGTACATCATCGCGAGACACACTGGTCATGTCTACTCTAGGCTCTGACTCGACTTACTGAGGCTTCCGAATAACTCCTAGGACATCCCCGTGAGATACGCTGGTTATTCTGCCTCCGGGCCCTTTCGACAGACTCCAAGAACATCCCTTCGAGATACACTAGTCTTGTTGGCCCATCATATGGACACACAGTTGATTCCTATCACATCTCTGTAAGATACGCTAGTCAAAGACAAGTGAGCCAAGGTCTCGCAGAGACATTAATCGGGCGTACAAAAACTCTTTCTCTCTCTTCAAGACAAGTCCCAGCTGACCACAGAGAGATTCCGGTCTGTCAATAAAATCTCAGAGAGATTCAAATCTCTCTGCAATCGGCAAAATCTCAGAGAGATTCAAATCTCTCGGGAAATCTCAGATAAGGCTGAATATTCCCATGGTAGACATGAGCCTCAGTGCCTCACGTAGGAATAAAGTCTCCTCTCCACACGAATTCTGAGGCATCTCATGCCTTTTCACGTGACTCATCCTAATCATTCTTACAAATCGGAGAATATCTCTCTATCTCGGCCAACTCGGCTAAAGAGAATATTTCTCTCTCTCAACATGTCATCACGAAGGTTGAGTCAGCTTCATACAAATGAGGGGATAACAATTAGGGTTTTGGTCTGGCGATCTACGACACGTGTGAGAAATACGCGGCTTATTTCTCACCGTAGAAGAGAGTAAAGGCGGTGGAATAATGAGATAAACCCAACCTAGTTTATCTCTATTCCTGAAGAGACGAGAAAATTGCTCCGCACGACACGGAAAGTAATCCTTATCTTTACCGACCGGAGATTAGAGAATTTAGCTATAAATAGGTTATCTATTTCTCCAAGCTACGATAACTTTCTCATAACCTCTCAGAGCAATTCTTCTTCAAACCATAGAATTATATGATCTCTCTCTCCATCTTCTTCCCTCCCTACGACCAGCCCTAAATCTCTTCTCTGTGACTGAAGCAGTCTTTGAACGACCACCGTGCGTGGTTTAGGCGAAGACTGTTCGTGCTCAACCTCCCGAAACTCACTTTCAGAAACCCTAGAATCCCACTTCTAGCCTCTCTCGGATTTTAGGTAACTACACCTAGTTATCTCTTCTTTTCCATATTCTTTAACGTTTCTCCTCTGTTACCTATGTTGTGATAGCCGGACAAAAAATTATTCCAAGACTTTACCTTTGTATCTAGATGTATGCAAAATAAATGTTGGTGATCATTGTTTACTGACGAAAGATTACCGTGTATGGATATCTAATGTAATTAATTAGTGTCAGTTACATTTCCTTAAACTTTTTATTCTGTATTCTAATCGAATGAATAGGTTTAGTGATTGATCTAAATGTTTGTCTTTCTTCATGTAGTTAATAATAGTAAAAATAAAGGAAGAAGTCTCAATGAAAATAAAAAAAAAAAACGCATCAAACTCGAGTCATCGGTGCGTCCAAACAAGACGCATGTTGGACGTGCACATTGGTGCGTCGGACACGGACACGGCTCAAAAAATGCAGCGTCCGTGCAACCCAAATGTTTATCCTTTTCAGCAATTGCATAAGTGAATCGCTAGCAATCACCGTAATTGCATAAGTGAATCACTTACCACACAGTTTGAGTTTTTTTTTTTCCGATCATAACAAAATCTGAGAAACATCGTTTGAAGTACGAGTAGATAAAGCAATATATTCACCTTTTCATTTTGTTTTACCTAAAAAGTAAAAATATCGTTTTTCCTGAAACGAGGGGTAGTAAATACTAATTGAACATTTTGCGGGTTCTTCTAATTAAACACCACGCTCATACGATAAAGTTAACCTTAGCCGTTAATTGAGCTCCTAACTGGTGATCAATACCTCGTGCAGCCAGGTTATAATTTTTTTTTTTTTTTTGCCGTATAGAATTCCACAGTTAACCCCGGTTGACATATGCTACTAGTTTTCAACCGCGTACAATCTGGAGAGTGGCATTGAGAGTAATTTCTTTAAAATATCAAGGGCTTTAGTTGGATATAAACCAAAACCGAGTCATATTTCAACCAAAAAAAGACAGCAAAAAGGAAAAAAAAACATCTTTCGTTTCTTCAGATCCTCCTTCGAAGAAGCAAAAGATCACAACTTCTACAACACACGATTTGGTTTCAGTTTTCAATTCCATCGAAACCCTAATATAATTCCTAACGTTATTCAGGTATATGTCCAATCGCCCTAATTTGTTTTTCTGCAATTCTATCAACTCTTTATGCTATTTTGACCTGAATTGGTAGTCTGATCGGTTAATTAACTAGGGTTTTGTAATTCATACTTTGTTTAAAGATTGAAAATTTCGTTGATCTGATAATCTGGTGAATGAAGTTAATTTCAATTTCAATTTTAATTGGATAAGAAAACCCCAATTTGATTGATTTGAATGAATTAATGAAATCTTACAGGTTGGGCAGGATGAGTGAGGTATTTGAAGGTTATGAAAGACAATACTGTGAGCTCTCTGCTAATATAGCCAAGAAATGTGCCGCTGCTGGTCTTCTTGATGGAGGTAAGAGACAGACAGAGATTTTCCATTCATTCCAACCTACTTTATTTTGTATATCAAACATGAAATTTTGTAGTTGACAAACATAAAAAATAAGGGTTTTGTTTCTTTGAATTGTTGTGGAGGTAGGATTTAACTTCTTTACATGATCACAGATATAATGATATCAGTAGTTTCGGACCTTGGGGTGTTAAAAAAATAGTTCTTAGGCTTACTCATTTTTTATCCTCAAGAGTCAATTGCCTTACCTGACTAAATTGTTTCGAGGAGACTGGATAGTGGGATAAGAATGCAAAAAATTAAAGTTTACCGCTGTATATTGTACATGAGAGTTATTAGGTCATTTTCTCGGGTCGTGATTATTCTACCTGACTTGCATCTCGCAGAGCAGAAGAAGCAAAAGGTTTCTGATGTAAAAGCTGGTTTGGAAGATGCCGAGGCTTTGGTACTGCAAAGACCCACTTTTTGTGTTTTCTACTTTTGTTGAGAATGTCCTTCTTTTTTAATTGATCCTTGCGTGAATCTCTGCAGATCAGAAAAATGGACCTCGAAGCTAGAAGTTTACAGCCAAGTATAAAGGCTATGCTCCTCGCTAAGCTAAGGGAATACAAATCTGATCTCAATAATTTGAAAACTGACGTAAAAAGGATCACATCAGCTAGTCTTAATGCAGCTGCAAGGGATGACTTGTTGGAATCAGGAATGGCAGATACAAAGATGGTACAGTTAGGCCAGTGTAGCCGTGTTGCTGTTTTTCTTTCATGTTTATATTTCAATGTGTTATGACACTGTAATCCGTGAAAGGGAGTTGCAAGTTATTGTTGCATTGGTTCAAAGTTCCATAGTATTGATCTGAAGGAGTTCTGCATTTAGTATTTGTAGCAAGAACTGTCAACTATTGTTGTCGGTCATAAATTGTAGAAATGTTCCTTTTCTACCATATAGAGTTTAGATTTTTTTGAATGTTAAGAGAATTTGGTTAAATGTCTAAACATTCTTATTAACTGATTGGTGGTGGTTCAGGTGTCTGCCGATCAAAGAGGAAGGTTGATGATGTCCACTGAAAGATTGAATCAATCAAGTGATAGAATTAAGGAAAGTAGAAGAACCATGCTGGAGACAGAAGAGCTTGGTGTCTCTATCCTTCAGGATTTACATCAACAGCGCCAGTCTCTCCTCCACGCAAATACCACGGTATGGTGTTGTTGAAATGCATACTGCCGATTCTTTTTATTTGAGATTGCGTTTTGTATTGTCTTGTTGTTTATAGACCACTAGCTGCTTCTGCCTATGCTTCTGCTTCCATGAACGTTTGACCCTTCGATCGTGTGTTCTATTTTCTTGCTGTCAAAAAGTTGGTTGATTTACTCTTTCATTGTCCTTCTGCCCTCATTACATAAGATGCACCTCTTGTACTGAAACATAGTTGTGCAGTTATCTAATAGATATTGGTCCAGTATTTTGAAGAATCTAATGCAGAATAGCCAACTGATATATACAGAACTTCAGTGTTGTGTTTTTGCTGCCAAATTTGTCTAGGTTGTGTTTTTTGTAGTTTTTTTCATGAGCTTGTATTGTCTAAGGTGAATACAATTGTGTTTCTTACTAACTTTAGAATGGTCAGGGTGTGAAAATGCTAATACTTGTGTTTGACTATCCTTATGCATGGGTCACATAAACTCATGCAGAGTTCACTTCAACTGATCAAACCTAATGGAGACCTGCTATTATTGCTAGTCATCCATTTCGCTTAGCAAAATTTACATGGATGACCTAAAAACAGGCTAGTTTCTTTTTCTTGTTTTTCTGATGACATTTTCTTCATGCAGCTTCATGGGGTGGATGACAACATCGGCAAGAGTAAGAAAATCCTGACAGCCATGACAAGAAGGATGAGCAGGAACAAATGGATCATCAGCAGTCTTGTTGCAGCTTTGGTCTTGGCGATCCTCATAATCCTTTACTTCAAGCTTGCTCACTAGCTGTCATTGTTTTACATCAGTTATTTTGAATTGATGCTGTTAGGAGGCATCCTGTGGTTGTTGCATAATTGGTGTGAATGTTATGACATGATTGTGCGAGTGTGTGTGATTAAAAGCTTTGTTATGAATGTCGATAACATAAATGCATACTCATTATTCCTCGGTCTTCCTTTTTCACTGTGAAGCAAATTCTTAGATTCCAATTGTCTTCAGCACCATTCTCCATTTTGTTGTTCCTAGCAAAACCTTGTCTCGTCCCATGTTTCTCAAAATCTCACACAACAATATATTTCCCTTAGATGATAATATCAATGCTCATAATAACAAGATAAAATGAACAAGTTAACGCAGTTTCAAAAACAAAAAAGAAGAGAAGAGTTTTGTGAACTTCCATTATCTCATGAATGCAATGTGACATACAGACATGGAGTGTTAGTGAAGTGTAATAAAGCAAGCATAAACATCTAAAGTTGGTAGTTCCTAATACAGGGTGTGGAGACTTGGAGTGTGGACACAATACGCTCTGTATCTAATCCCTTGAGACTTCTTCTGGTTTCTCCAATTCTCTCTCTCTCTCTTTTTAGGTCAGACATTAAATGGCTGCTGCTGCTTCTTCTTCGACATTTCCACCACCATGTCACCACCTTCCTCAGCTTCATCAAAACCACACTAAATCCCTTTCTTCTCTTTTTAAACCCAAATCTCGAACCACCAAATTCTCAGTCCGACCTCTATCAATTTCACCAAAAGCATCTCTTTCTGACCCATTCGTCCTTCAAATCGCTGAGACACTTGAAGATTCAAATTCATCCTCATCTTTAAAACAATCCCCAATTCTTCAAAAACTAAGAGAATCTTCTTCTGAATCTATTCTATCTTTATCTTGGCCTACTCGTAAAGATGAACCTTTTCGATTCACTGATACTTCTTTCATTAAGAACTCCCAGATATCTTCGATTTCAGCGGACCCAGAATCAAATCTCGTCGATTTTGAATCAGATGGGGGTGATGATACTCAAACCCCAAATATCGTCATAGTTGATGGTCAAATTGTCAATTCTCTGTCTAAACTTGATGAACTACCTGATAATGTCTACGTTGGGAGTATTTTGGGTATTGATTCAGATGAAATTAGGGAAGAAGTTATGAAATTTGTGTCAAATTTTGAAGATAAAGATTTGTTTTGGTCTTTGAATGGAATTGGAGCACCTGATGTTACTATTGTATATGTTCCATCTGATTGTGTTGTTGAAAAACCATTGCACTTTAGGTTTTATTCACATGAAACAAGTGAAATTGGTTCCAGTAATTTGCCCATGTCCAATCCTAGGGTTTTGGTGTTGGTAGAGAAAGGAGGTGAAGTTGGGATTGTGGAGGAGTATTTGGGTGGGGCTGAAGATAAGTGTTACTGGGTTAATTCAGTAATGGAAGTTTTGATTGGTGAAGGTGGGAAGGTTTCACATACTTATGTACAGCAACAAGCTCCAAGTGCTGCCCATTTCAAGTGGACTTCGGTTCGCCAGGTAACATACTTTTTCCTCTTCCTTCTGTTATGTTAAGCTTTTGAGGTCTAAACTGCTTTAGCACTTTTGTAAGAAGAATTGGAAATGCAACTTATTGAGGTGAATGTCTGGTAATGCCATGATATGTTCTTACAGGAATCCTCTAGTACGTACAAGCTTGTAGAGGTAAGTTCTGGTGGGAAATTGAGTAGGCATAATCTTCAAATTCAACAAGTAGGCCCTGATACAATAACAGAATTGAGCACCTTTCACATATGTGTACGTGATCAAACACAAGATCTTCATAGCAAATTAATTCTGGACCATCCAAGAGGTGTTGCTGAACAACGTCATAAATGCATTGCGGCTCATCCACGGAGCCAAGTTGTGTTTGATGGTAACATTAAAGTTAACAGGTACTGCTTCATTCCTTCTTCTCTTTTCTTGTTTATTATCCTTCTCATACTGCAACTGGTTCAATCGTGGTTTTACAACATTCATTTTCATATGCCCATAGTTCGATAACTTGAATAGGTCACGATTCCATTCGGTTTATGTTGTAGTTTAAGTTGCATAAGGCATATATCTACTGTATAGTGACATACACAGGACAGGGGTGACCATCTCAAAGAATATCAAGTTATAATTTTCTCCTACACTCCCTAGTCCCATGGGCACCCTCACAGTTGTACCAAATCTCACAGTAAAATTTGTTGTAAACAAGTAAACCGACTATTAGTCTTGTACACTTGTAGAAGACATCTTGGTCCATTTCCTTAAGACCAAAAGGCCATTGCGCTCTCTAACTTTTAATTAGGTAAAATTCTTCTTTTCTTATGAGGTCTAACCTAAGGTGACGGCAAATGTGACCAAGCCACAGTTCGGCACAATTGAGCTTATTTTGAAACCACTAGGCTCTAGCATGGTAGCGCCTTCCGGCACGGCAGCATGCCAAATACCTGCTCAGTTTTTTGGCCCACATACTTAGCAATATTAGTTACTTCCTCATATGTGTGCAAATTTTTTCTGGGAGACTATTATACTCGTCATATTATTGTCTTAATTTGATTGTTCTTTATTGACACTCAACTTAGAACTTTATCATAAACCCAACTTCCTTTATCGCTATTGTTGTCACATCATTGTGTCCTGAACATCAGATTTTTCTATCATATACTAACTTCCAGTTACGTGCAAAACTTCTAAATTCGCTGCTTCTCTACTCATCCTTCGGTTCTTCATCTCATATGTTCATTTATGAATATATTTGTGGAACAACTGCTTTAAGTTAGCATTGTGCCAAAAGTCAAGCAAACATTACAGGATGATGTAGAAGATTTTCCTTTTTGATTTTTACTCGACTCTTGTCAACCTCAAAAGTGTTCTGTAGTGGTTATTGCTTGGGTAAACTAATTCTCTTGTTACACAGACTTGCGCAACAGACAGATGCTGCCCAGCTCTCAAGAACCCTCCTACTTGAGGATAGTGCAACCGTGAATATGATGCCAAATCTACAAATAATTGCAAATGACGTTAGCTGCTCTCATGGAGCTACAGTCTGTGATGTCGATGATGATCAGCTATTCTACTTACTTACTCGTGGCATTGACTTAGCGACAGCAAGAAAGTCCTTAATTTTTGCCTTTGGAACTGAGGTGATGTCACGTTTGCCTTGTGATTCACTTCAGAAGAAGGTGGAGAGACACATTCAGAGATTGCTAGACCCTACTCCATCATAACCAAGTCATGATATGAATACTGTGTGTTTTTGTATCTGTAATTTTGTACCCAAAAGAATACGAGCTAGGTTTTCTTTGAGACAATTGCTATGTAGTCAAGAAAGAAATTGAGAATCAAAGGAAAATAATGAGATTAAGTGGCCACTGTTTAATCACTTCTCCTTGCTAGAGCACTAAATTTTGGTCCTTACTATGAGCCAACGCCAAACCTTCCTCAATCATTGTTGTTGGAAAATTATAAAAACAACAAAATTAAGATGTAAATGTCGAACTCTATGAAAGTAACACCATTGTTTTGGAAATTTGACTATATATATGCTTTGAAATTGCATTTCCAATGTTAAGACAAACACTGGGAAGTGAGAACCCTGAGTTGAATATAAAACCCTCATCTGGACTTCTAAGCCTGCTCCCTAAAAAGATTTGTTTGACGACTAAGTCGAAGTGGAAGCCCTAGATTTTGATATGCTCTTATTTCACCTCCCAAGCTTGCTGTCACAATCACCATACCCCATGCCGTTGCATGGACACTTTGAGTACTACTGCTATTGAGAGCATCAAGCCACCTCCAAGATAAAGATTGGGAAGAATTGTTTGAAACCAAGATAGAAGGTGAATCTCCATACTTATTGGAATTAGAAGAGCTGCCTGAAATTGAAGAAAATGAACCTCTACTAGGAGATTGACCTGAAATTGAAGAGAATGAGCCTCTATTATTGATACCCGAGTCGGAACAGGATGCATTAGCTAGCTCCTCTTCTAGTGTCTTTTCGGATAGGCCAGTCTTCCTTGGGAGTGGTGGGAGATTCCTCATACTGCTGCTGTTGCTCGTGAAGGAATCATCTAAGGCATAACTCATTCCAGGGTATGCTGGTGGCTGCGAAATTGAACGTTTCGAATGTCTCTTTGAATGTACCAAAAGTGGTGGTTCGTACTTTATACTACCAGGCCATGGGATTGCAACTGATACGTCTTTACATTGGAAATGTTCATGTGATCTTGTTGTGATTAGACCTTTGTTTTTTCCAACCTCATCACGTTTCCATACATAAACCTGAGAATCTTCACTTGCACATACAACATATTTTCCGTCTGGTGTAAAAGATGCTGATATTTGGCTACTGGTGTTTCTGAATCCTGTAAATACATCACCTAAATATTAGATCTATGCAGACAACTGCTATAGATAATTGAAGCATTAAGATGTACTAAGGTTCAGGGTCTGTGAAAATATTCATCTATGTCCAGATACTGTAAGAAACATTTTATTTGTATACCTCTAAACTTATGAATGACATCAGAGCCATCAAAAATCCTTATGCGAGAGTCAGCGGAGGTAATCAACACCTCAGATGTATTCCCTGGGACAAACTGTGGGGTGACAACACTTTAGTCTGAATGGGATTCAGTAGTTTAAGCTTCAACAAATGAAGTGGTGAATAATGGCTGAGGTAAATACTCAAAAAAGCACTACTTGTGTTAAAGATAAAGTTAGATTTTCTACCTGAAAGCCAGTAACCTTTTTGTGGGTTTTCTTTTTGTTTTGAACATCTATGCGGGCCTTTTCTTGTAGCTTACAATCTGCACAACATCAAGTCAAATATTTGCAAGAAAAGCTGTTAGATAATGCTAGAATAATAATGAACATGATTTGAACATTTATGAGAATTCTGGTACCAGTTGTGCTGTACAAACGACAAGTCCCTTTATGTGTGCCAATCAACGCATCCTTTAAAAAACCGAAAAAAAAGGAGCAATATTAAGAACACGAAATCTATACAAGTGTTTTTCAGCTAGATCGACTTGTGCTGGATAAATCTGCTAGCTCTTGTAAAACCTATTAAACCAATAAAGGAGCAGGAAAGACAGAATAAGCAGAATTAAACCTGTCCATCAGGGGTGTAGCAAGCAGCAGTAACCATTTCAGGAAGATCAGTCCAGTCCACAACTTGCCTGTCTGGTATACTCCAAATTCGAACTTTTGCATCAAGTGAGCCACTAATGAAGTATCTATCATCGTTTGGGTTGAACTGTATACATGTTACTGCCAAATCAAACCCGCAAAAGCAAACAACAATTAGATTTATACAAGAAAGATCAAGCCCGTTCTGTATATACTTATAAGTAAGCTAAGCATTTTATCAAGTCAAAGCCGAGTTGAGGACAATGCAACAGCATTCAAGGCTACTCACCATAATCATTGTGAGCAAATAACTTTAAGCAGCTCTTTGTCTCCATGTCCCATAGCCTAACAGTTTTGTCCATTGAAGACGATAATAGTTGCTGCAAATCCAGAGAAACTAATTACTAGAGTGGCCTGCAGAAAATCTAATATCATATCAACTGATATTCGTCTCCTGGAGGCCATTTTCTTCATATAAATACTGGTTTTCTAGAGAAAATGGAGTTTTTTTTTAAATCCTCAGAAGAGAACTAAACAGTCTTAACTAAAATTGTCAAATCTAGACCCAGAAAAGTAAGAAACACAAACTAAGTTATTTCAGAAGCAACAAATTTTATTACTATGAAACTAATGAGCCTGACCTGAGATTTAGACCAGGAGATGTCCAAAACATCATCTAGATGACCTTGAAACGAACAGACCGGTTTTTCCGAGAGCGAGAAAACCATCTCTGGCAAGACAACACGGTCAGAGATAGAACTGCTTTTTCTACTAACTGACGGAACCCTTCCTCTTCTCTTCCTCTCCGACGCAAACACTGGAGCTTCCCCAAGAGGAGGTCTGTTATCATAGGAACTGGAACTGCTCATCATGGGATGAAGTGGGGTAAAATTTGCTTCTTCCACTGGTCTCAATAATGCCGAGTCCATTTCAACAACTTCCCAAATGTGAATTATCCGGTCTTCTCCTGCACTAGCTAGATATCGACCATCAAAACTGAATTTGATAGTCCAAATTGATCCCTCATGAGCCTGAAATTCCTGGCACATGTAAAGGCCAGTAAGTTCCTTGTGAGATTTCCCATTTTGACGAACTTTTGTCCATCCTGTAGCTTCAGAACTCTTTCTTGACTTTTGATAGACCAAGGACGGAGTCTCTTGATATCTCTGGGATAATCCGTTAAATGAATGCGCAACATCTTTCAAGTTCTTCAACAAGGCAGCTCCCCTTTTCTTGCTAAATCTGAAACTCTTACTAAGAGAAACATTTAAACTGAGTTTCCTATCAATGATACTTCGACCACCAACGTCAGAAATCCTAACATTTTCTCTACGCATTAGTTCCTTAACAATAGGCGAATATCCGACACTCTTTTCGAATTCCTCCATTGTAAGTTGCTTACCTGTTTGAAGATCTCTAAGCCTATTCCACATTCCATCTTCATCGAACTCATTAACAATAAATTCTTTACCAGTATCCAAATTCTTTATCAGAAAAAATGAGCCACCTTTTTTCTTCTTCTTGAATGATAGAAAACGATTTCCAATTCTACTCAATGACCCAATACCAGCTATCCTTCGATTCCCTTTAACTGATTTAGTATGAATACGTGCATTTCTATCGCATAAAGAAGACGGAGCAGAAGATGATCGCATTAAATAACGTGGTGAGAAATCATTACCAAGAAAATAATCCTTTCTCTGTATAGAAGCGTCAAATGATGTTTCAATTAATCCTTCTGATCTCGATCTAACAAGTACACCAGGGGTTACATTTCCTGCTTTCTTTTTCAAATTTTCTGAAGCTGAAATGACAACTACTCGTTTCGAAGCAGCTTTTTTGAGTTCAGCACTAGCAAGCCTGAGAAAGTTTTTATCGCTTGCAAGACCCATACCTTGCAGAAGTCGTTTGCGCCGTTCTTTAATAGAACCTGGTTCAGCCATCCAAATGTCATAATCATCAGGCATGGAAGTTGACGCAGCCAACGCCAAAGCAGCATAACTTCGATATTCTTCATGAGGACCAGAAACTGCAGATGCAAAGGAGATTCGACTATCATCAAAATTGTCATCGGAATCCGAGGAATGAGCTGCTAGATTGATTGAAACCGCAGATGAGAATCGATTAGTTGATTCGAAAAATTCGTCTTCTTCACCTAATCCATCCCAATGCATCATCATAAGCTTTCTGTTTCCCAACCATTACCTAATAATTAGGTCAAAACTCCTCCTCTGAGACAAAGATTCAGAGAGAGAAATCGTGAGGTTTGGGGGGATGATGAAAAAAACGCGGGAACAGAAATAAAACGGTTTGTTTTTGTGGTAGGAAAGATATAACGACAGAGAGGTTAGTTATAAAATGATTGTCCAAAACATAGAAATGGTCAACTCTCTAGATTCTTGAGAACATCTTTTGACATGACAACCACGTACTAATAGGATAGTGGTTTCCATGAAGACCTACCAAATTGGAATCATAGTGTTCAACATGATTTCCTTATTGAGAGGGTCGGTCAATAGTTCTGGAGATGACATTTCCAACAACTTCAGTATGACTCATTTATGGGGCAGGACGATTAAATCCGTCTCAGATCATTTTCGCGACGCACCACAGGCAAGTGCTAGCGAAATGTATCTAAGAACTGGTTCCACATAAATAAATATGATGGGGTTTCGAAAATTGAGAACAAGCTGGGGCATAACCTCTCCTCAATGACCAAGACTGTAACCTTTCCTTGGATATTCACTCATCATCTTCATCATCTTCTACGTCGTCATAAGAATCATCAACATGAGTAGCGGGTTGACTGTTAAGATTTACATCTACACCATTCACTTGTCTCACAAACTGGCCCCGTACACGGGTCCGCCTTTCAGCAAGTGTCTTCCGATTGACATACCTAATCTTCTTGTCAAAACATCTGTCTTTCTTCTTCTGTCTAAACTTGACTAATGCTGCTTCTCTTTTATCCACTGGAGATTGCTTTATTTCTGCAGAAGGTGAATTTGACATTGGTGGCGGCCAAACATGGTTTGCAGGCATTTGACCTTGCTGCATGTTTAATTGAATTGGATAATATGCAGGAAATGATGACATCATGGAAGGGTAAGGAGGATGGCATTGAGAGAATGGGTTGTAGTGAGGGAACACGGATGACGGAGGATGTCTTGCCAAATCATGCGGGTATGTCCCTCGATAGAGTTGTGTGGACGAAGGAGGCCTCATTGCTTGATTCATCATCCCTGGGAAATAATAGGGAAAAGGAGGGAATGTTGGAACAGCTGAAACCTCAAGCTGGGAGCTGTTGCTCTGCTGAGACAACACTGTCGCGGAAACCTGCTCTTCCTTATCCTTGGAGCTTCTTCTTTGTGGAAACTCAAAAGATGGACCACTGCTCTGGTGCAACAGCACTGTTGTCGAGAACTGCTCGTCCTTCTCCTCAGAGTTTCTTCTACAAGGAAACTCAGATGGGCCGTTGCCTTGATGCAACAATACTGCTGTGGAGAACTGCTCATCCTTCTCCCGGGAGCTTCTACGTGGGAACTCAGACGGACTGCTGCTTCGATGCGACAATACTGTTGCAGAGAACTTCTTTTCCTTCTCCCCGGAGTTCCTTCGTTGTAGGTACTCATAGGATGTACTGCTTGTTCCCACATCAATTTGGTACGAGTAGATATCTGAGCGTTTCCCATGTTCATGTCTGTTTAATTGATTACCTACTTGTTCTCCCCATGATGGAAGCAGTGCAGTTTCTTTGCTTGTTTTTCCAAACTCACTTGTAGTTTCATCCATATTGACAACCCTTTGATGATTGACAGCAAGGGAACTTGATTTGGAATACATAAGCAGTTTATCTCCTCTGCCTGGTTGTTCTGATTTAGTTACAGATTCATCCATGCTGACAACCCTTTGAAGGTTACCTATGGGAACACCTGATTTCGCGTAAGTAAAGAAAGCTGAAGATTCACCAATCTTCAGTTCACTTTTTTTCGGATGCGACAGTATTCTCCCTGTAAAACATTGTCAATTACTGTTACTTCTTCAATGTTCTTGAGTTATTCTCACTTTAAATTGTTATTGTTTTTGATGTCTGGATCATCGAGAAGCAAAAAGGTCCAAACCCACAGAGCTACTCACCAACTCGCTGATCAGTAGCATTTGGCACATTACAGTCCCAAGAGTTTTGAACGGAAGGATTTAGCGAGTTACCAGCATCGGGATGAAAAAGAAAATGCATTGTCCATGAGATAATACTCTAAATGAATTTTATTCTATATCCCCAATTCTTAAATTCACTGCTGAATGATAATCCTTACTTCCCCTTCTCGGTGAGCTGACACATTCATGTCAGGCAACGGATTCCAGTAAGATTTGTCATCTGTGTCATCTGAGAAAATTGCTGTGCTGTTTGTATTTGCATCGCTAGGGTCTGATAACAGATCACAACTGAAGATGTTCTTCTCTACTAATCCAAGCTGTCAATGTAATAAACACAGCAAATTTACCCTCTAATTTTAAGAAGTGTTGCTAAAGCTGAACTTGGGCAGGGGACAGAAACAACGATATGATTACAATTGATTGCATATCATGCTAGACATTTAAGCCAGTACAGTAACTCTAGAAAGGTAACAGACGGACTGACACTCCCCAAGGAAATAGAATTCCTCTTCTTCTTTTAAGGGGCTTCCTTTCAATGCAACATCTGGATTGAACTATCTACCCAGCTCTAGGCCAAAAGCAGCATGAAATAGAGGATCAGCACATCTTTCAATAAATAAGCTTCCTGAGCGGCTATGAAATCACTCAGCAATGCAACGATAAATATTTTTCTTGACAAAAGTAAGAGATGTATGATATGACACATACAGATGCAGCACAGCTGCGTAGTTGCTCGGCCAACAGCAACTTCTGGGGTCATACTTTTTGGGTACCTAAAACACGTTATTTATACTATTAAACTAGAGCAAGTAAGCAGATGAGACCCTATATTACGCTGCGGTGCGGTATCCATAATTTCATCATATGCATCACTAAAAACACTTCTACTATGTGACGGGGTGCGATGAGAAATGAGCATTAGAGAGGCAGTTATCTTCAAAATTTATATGTCACACAAAATAAAAGAACAACTCACTCAGATGAAGAGGTACGAACCGTCTTCCTTCGTCTCCACACATGAGTCCATAAGTTCAATAGCTCATTAGTGCGTAATGGTTTCACAAGATAATCAACTGCTCCCAGCTTCAAGCACTTAACTACAACAGAAACCTCGTCTTCGACAGACATCACTGCAACAAACGAATACAAAAAATCAATCATTAAATTACACTATCAACAGAAAAAGAAGAAATCAAATTTGTGAAAAAGGGAGGTTTACTGATAACAGGAATGCGCTGCGATTCCTTGTGTCGCATAATGTACTTTAACATTTTGAAGCCTTTGGAAATTGGAAGGTCAACTTCCGAAAGTATGATATCAATATTAGGCCCTTCTGCATTCAGTGCATCAATCAATTGCCTAGCACTCCTAGCTGAAGTTACTGCGAAACAAAACCAGTTATCACGCATCCAACAAATCAATTACAAACACAAACACCAAGAAGAAACCAAAATAAATACCTTGGTATGAACATTTGCATAGAAGTGAGAAAACTTCATCACAACTCTTTGAATCGTTACCACATAAAAGAATCCTAACTTTACCACGATCAAGAACTTGATTATTTTCAGTTTCATCTCTGTAATCCATCATTCTTTCTTAGAACCAAACCTCAAAATCTAAACCTCTCATCGATATCCCAATTCATAATTAGTCTTCTAAATTAATCCATCAACCAAAACAAAAACTTCATATCTTTCATTACTTTAACTCATTTTACATACTCTAGATCCAGAATTGTGATGAACCACTAGAATATAGTGAGAGAATCTGAAAGTTAGGTTATCTTCTACTTCTTCTCTTCTTCATTCCATTTCTTTTTATTTTCTTTCTGGTATTTAAAACTGATATTTCGGTGTTACGTCTTTTTGGTACCCGATAAACGAAGATCATGTAAGAAAATGGTGTTTCTTGAATATCCTAGGGCTGATATTGGTTGATGCATGATAGAAGATATTTTTGTTTTAAGCAGAAAAAGTGGTTGATTTGTATACGTGGATTTAAAAAGTGCAGTCTTATAAGCAAAGATATTTTAAAGATGGTGTGATCACGACATCAAATGTCAGCACAGGTGTCCGCAGACAGAAGAAAGGTTGAGTAGGGTACATTTGAAAAGGATGCGAGTGGCGTCGTTTTAATGCTGCGACGTGCTTTTAGGATGGATTGGTGTTTGGGTCTTTGTTATGTTATTGAGAGAGACACGCAACTGTACTCGATTGGCTGTGGAGAAGTCTATCTCTATCTGGAAAGCCGACCAAAGAAAGACCCAGTTGAGTTGAATTGGGAACCGAGGATGTTTACGAGTTTAGTTAACTTTTCTTTATGTGATCCTCCAAAGACCCAGTTTAGCTTCTTCTAATGTGTGATCCTCGAAAAGCTAGTGCGCTGTGGTGTTTCTCCGAATTTTTTTAGAACTATTTTTTGGGACCATGGTTTTTTTTTTTTGTGAGGGGCATGATTCTATTTTAGACAAAAACAATTATAAGTAATTCTAAGTCACCCCTTATTTAAATGTTTTTCTTAATACGAAACTTACCCTCTTTAATTAAATGTGTTAGTTTAATGATAATTAGTTATTAGTTAATGATTAGTATGATTAGTAATGATTAGTGATTAGTATAATTAGTTTTCATTAAGAAGTTCTATTACAAAAATTGAAAATTTTCATTGCGAGAAATTTTAAATTTTTTTGCGATTAATTTCGGTTACCCAAATTTATGACCAAAAATGAACTTAATGATTAGCGATTAGTATGATTAGTAATGATTAGTAGTGATTAGTATGATTACTAATGATTAGTTACCAGTAAGAAGTTCGGTTACAAAAAATCGAAAATTTTCCTTGCGATCAAACCTAACTCTATATTTGGTGTGACCATTAAATAGTTCGGTTATAAAAAAAATTTAAATTTTTTTACGATCAACCCGAACTTAAAGTTCGGTTAAGAAACATTTTTTGCGACGTAACCGAACTAAAGTTCGGTTGGGAAATGTTTTTTGCAACTAACCGAACTATTAGGGTTCGGTTGGGAAATGTTTTTTGCTACTAACCGAACTAAGCTTCGGTTGGGAAGTTCTTTTTGCGACTAACCGAACTATTAGGGTTCGGTTGAGAAATGTTTTTTGCTACTAACCGAACTATTAGGGTTCGGTTTGGGAAATGTTTTTTGCGACATAACCGAACTAAGGTTCGGTTGGGAATTTTTTTTTTGCGAAATAGCCAAACTGTTCTTCATGTTCATCATTTCCATTAGGTTCGGTTAGTTCGACAAAATTTTTCACATAATTCTTACCCGAACTTCTCTCTGCAACTTCCATTTTCAACTCATTTTGATGGTTAATACTCATTTTTCAATCGAACGAGGAACGTCAAACAAAGAGAGAAGAAGAAGAGGATAATTTTTTTTTCTCAAAACTAAAAAATTTCGATTCCCCCCCTATTTTTGTTTTTGATTTTGATTTTGGTTAATAGATTCATTTAGATTAGATATATATGACTAGATTTATATAGTTATTAGGTTAGTTTTAATTTAAATTAAAGTAAAGGGTAAATGTGTACTTACCTAACTTTAGGACACTCCTTATAAGTATAGGGAGGTTGGCCTAATAAGACCATGGTCCCCCAAAAAAACCATGGTCCCTAAAAAATGGTTCTTTTTTTAAGAATCCAACAGGCCAAGCACAGTGAGGACGATTTAGCTTCGTTATAGCTTAATTGTAGCCAGATCGAACTATTATGGTTTTCCGTGTCACTTAAATGTAACGATATTCCTTAACCTTTAAAGATAATAATATTTGATGAGCTTTGTAGTGAAGAAAAATCAGTATCAGTGGCATACTACAAGAAAACTGAGTTTCTGTTTCATAAAATTTATTTGTTTGACATTTTTTCGGTTATACTCCTCTCACACCTGATCGTAACCATCCATCATTTTCAACGGTTTTATTTTCTTCGTGGTCGGATCCCAATGGATATTTTTTCAAAAATTTGAGGAATATGTGTATAAATACAAACTTATTTTTCTTTTTCCACTAAAATCTTCTTAACTTTAAAAAAACGCGCGATTGGGGGATATGGAAACTAATCGGGGGATATAGCTACATGACAAAAACTGGATCCAAATATCAAATCTGGGTCACCCCTTATGTAATTATTTTTTAATTCCTAATCTAACCCTCACTAATCAGGTTTAGTGGTTAATAATAATTAATAAAATCTTAAGTATTTGGGGGATAGATTAGTGTGTATTTTTATTTGAATTTGTGTGAGGTGATAGTAGAAGGAGGAAAAAATATTTTTGAGTTGAATTTTTTTTGTGAAAATGGAAGATGATAGTGAGGAGAGAATTGCAGCTGTTGAATCTTTAGCTCAACTACAACAAGAAGCATGTCTTCAATCTTCGGTTAATGATAACAACACACAATTGGACTTGTATGATGAACCAACACCCTTGGAATATTATTTTCGTGAGCATGAAGTGGTTTTTGAAGAACCAACCGAAGAAAGTAAACAAGTATCCCCAACACACAGGTAATGCTGCCAAGAGGTCGAAAATTTGATTTTTTTTTTTTTGAAACCGCCATTTTTTCTCTGAAAAAGCTTGGTGTCGGCATACTCGTAGTATGAATACCACGCCGGCACCAACAGAACCGGCACGGTATTCATACTATTTTCATGCTGGCGGAAATTATCCCCCATTTTGAATCAACCGCCGGCGTGGTCTTCAACCCAACAATTCCATGTTGGCACGCAGTTAACTTTTTACCTACCACCGAATATTCCATGGAATATCTAAACCGACATGGTTCACTCCTAACTTAACTATGCCGGTATCACAAGAAAAACATCCAGGAATTATAGATTTTTGAACTTAAAATTCGGCGTAATAATTAAATTATCGAGCACGCCGATACCATGTACCGGCGTAGTTTGTAAACTACGGACAAAGCCGGCACAAAGTACCGGCTTGGAACCTTACTTATCGAGCATGCCGGCGTGGTGAATCCCGACATTGATGTTCAAGAAAATACAATGTCGGTACTGTTAAAAATTAGCTCATCTTTTTCAAGTGCAATCCCGGAATGCCGGAACATTAATCGAGAATGCCGTCGCATGTTTCCGGCTTTGATTGTTTTGGCGGTACTGTCGTCGAGCATGCCGGAACTAGTACCCGGCATAGTAATTTAATTTTATTTGGAACTAATTCAATTTTCTTTTCATTCATTCCTTAGATTGTGACATACATTGATCCAACAAATTCCAAGCTTGGTCCGGATACGTCCGAATACTATAAAATGCCTCCGGTATGTTACCAAATCTTCAACCACATGGAATCCCGCGTGTTGTTATCTATAGTTGAAGGACGAGTTTCGGCGTATCATGCTTGGGTGATTGCTAAATCTTCCTCGGAGTCGAACGATGCCATTTGTTGTATGTGGGATTAGGTACTATACCAAGCTATTTATTGATGATTATTCTATGGTTTAGGGTTTCTAAGTTAAGAGGCTCAAGGAGATATATAAGAACACATGAGTTTTGGTCCTTTGGGTGCAAGTATTAGCTCTCTTTATATAGAGAAAAAACTCAACGACTAGTTTTTTTGAAATCACACAAAACCCTTCATTGAAATAAATGTGACATAGAATGCCGGCACCCGGTCCCGGTATTGTTTACCGTTAGATGTTTATGCCGGTACAAGTGAATTTATTCACAGAGAAATATGCAACCATTACCGGCATGGTTGAACAACATGGTTCAGCGCCGGTACTTAACACCGACATTGTATATATAATTGCGACCATGCCGGTGGTTTGAATTTCAAAAAAAAAAAACGGCTAGTTTTTTGAAAAATAAGACCGTTGG
>NC_039362.1:62349238-62436919 GCF_003573695.1 Papaver somniferum
CCCCCCCCCCTCCCCCCATTCCTTTGGAAAAATATACACAAAGCACCCACCAAATAACAAAAATCCTTCTCTCAAGAAAGCAAGCACCAAAAAATAGATCAATCTAGCACGGCTAAAGCTTCACAACCGATGGGAGATTCATCATCAAGCTCTAACTACAAAGTAAGTAGATTCAACATTATTAACTATATATGGACAATTAAAATCTTCTCTACTATGACGTATCACTAATATAATCTTCTCTTACAGAGTCATCATTGCAGCTGTCAAATTTGCAAGTCACCTTCTCATCTAGCAATGGACTGTCCTTTTATTTATTCAAAGTGTAGAAGTTGTGATGGGACACGTCGGTTTTGGATTGCAAAAACTGATGACGCTGAAAATGGAAGAATGTTACTAAGGTGTTTGAATTACCCAAAGTGCGATGAGTTTCAATGGTTTGACAAAGCTGTTGCACTAGCACAATCAAGAGAAAACCACAAGGGCCAATGCAAGTCTATTGATGGGTGTGATGGGTGTTATATGGAGGGAAAGGAATATGTTGAAAGAGAAGATGAACCAATGAAGATTGTCCTTGACACCCCCATTCCATACGATGTCTTCGAAGATATTTGCGAAAGGCTCAAAGGATCCGCAATTGTTGAAAAGGGATGGAAATAGATTATGAGATCATCTTTAACCAAAGTTGCTCCATTACATGTTTTGTAGTATGTTTTAATTTAAAGTTTCAAATCCAATGTAATAGATTACTTAGGAATGAAATAAAATAGCATTCAGAACGGATTTATAATCAATACCGGCATTGTAGTTTTATCCAAACCAATGCCGGTTTTATGGAATAACTATCAAAGTGTAAGAAAACCAGAATTCCGACATAGATTCAATAAATATTCCAATGCCGGTTTTATGGAAAAACTAGCAAGGTGTTAGAAAAACACAGAGTTCCAGCATACATTAACAAATACTTCCATGTCGGTACTGTCCAAATTCTATACAGGAACTTGAACCCTTTCATCTCCTTGTTCCGGTATAGGTTTAGGAAAATATTTTAATGCCGGTATCAGAGGCGGCATAGAATTATAATTACTTTTACACGCCGGAAGCTGTACCGGCACTGTATAACCTAGATGTTTTTATGCACATTTCACTAGAAATCTAAACATGTTCAACATAAGCCAAACAACTGAATTGTGCTTAAATGTTCTTCATCACGGTATCATAAACCAAAAGTAAACCAGACAACTAAAGAGTCCAACTGAAAACAAGTTAGAAATTGTTCAAAACATAACAACCACCATCCAAATAACGAAACACAACTATAAAGTTCATCACTTGGTCTCTTGCTTCTTGGAAACGAGAGCCTTCCTCGTTTCCCCAAACAAAGCTCTTTCACTTGGGTCTTCAATTTTATCAAGCTTCTCCACGACTTCCTTCACTTCTTCAATGGATAGCGCCTCTCCTTCGTCGTACTTTCAACCTAACTGCTTCCTCAACTTGCGAAGCCGATGCCGCTAGTTTCATACATACAACACATAATTAGTATATATTTGCTGATATAAAATTATGTGTAAATTAAACGACTAAGCAACTAACAATACTTACTAGCAATCCAACGGTCTTATGAAGTTGGGCCATCGTAGGTGGTGCCTCTGTAAGAGTTGGAACGGGAGGGTTTTTCTGGGGCGGAACTTCACGTCGTCCGGGCGCACGAAAAAAGGATGTGACCATTCCAAGTAATCATCAATGTAGGTTGGGTCGGCTTCATCACCGTTGTTCACAAGCTCCCAATTAGTAGCATCTACCAAACGACGTGGTTCCCTATCCCTCCAATGTGTTGGTTTTTGAATTGGATCATACTCTACCCTCAACCCTGTGGAACTTGACATAGACACAGTAAGGTCAAGCAGATACCTTTCATGAGAGGCTGCCATGAAGAAGGGTAATTCCTTATATCCAAGTTGCCGCATCACACGTCGAGGGTCATCCATAACGTATCCCTTTAGGTGGAACAAAGGCCCATTGTAAAATGCAACGTTATAGTACCTCAAATATTGGTGGTTTTCTCTAGCCTCCCTGTAAGGGTCGAACACAACATCTTAGGTAGTCATCGCGTCCAGAGCCAATCTCATAGCTATCAGTCGACGATTGTTACCGGGCTTCGGATGGCTGTTGAACTGGTATCTCTTGGCTATAGGCTCCTCGGGGTCATCAATGGGTATAATCTTCAAGAAGGAGTTGCCATTGAACAATGTTGGGAAATGTTCATAAGCCCAAACCTATACAAATGTGAAATGATACATTTAAAAATCAGTAAAAAACAAAATTACCTGGAGTAGAGTGAAATTCCCGACAAATTGGTTTGTAACCGCCTTAGAGTCCCTTCTCATCTCTGTCATCAAATGTGCCATTACCACGGTGCCCCAAGAATAGCTAAAGACCTCTTCCAACGGATCCAAGTATTGAAGGTAGTTTGCACTAACCCTGTTGCCACTAGTGTCAGGGAACACCCTAGTTCCCAAGATGAATAACAGGTACGCAGCAGCTGTATAACGAATCTGTGCAGGGTCCCATCCATCCTTGTCTTTTCTCTGCGTCGTGCCTTCAAAGGTCTTCTTAAGAAGCGTCAGCTTGATGGTCTTTGTCCTACTATTCTTAGATACATGGAAGCTTTCCACAAAAGTTTTGTAGTCCCAACCCAACAGCTTGTTAGTAAGAGCGTGCAACTTCGACCATTCTAGCTCCGGACAATGATCTCCTTCTGCAATTGATTTGCCGGTAACACTCAAGCCTAGAATGTTCATCATCAGGGATCAAGGTCATCTCGCCAAACGGGAAGCGCATGGTATCTGTTTCACCATGATACCTTTCGACGAAGCAATTGACTGTCACAATATCTGGCTTCAAATAATTTTCAACCAAAGGATATAGACCAGAATCCTTTACTAATGTTTGGACCTCTGCACATTCCTTAGACAAATCCCAATGAAACGCAACTTGGTTTCGACAACAACGCACAGGCTTCTTATGATCCTACAATTAGGAGATAATACGATTAAGAGGTTTTATATAAATACAAAACAATACATATGCATGAGATCTAAATTCTTACATAGGTTTGATAGATAATACGAGCCCAAGAGTCCTTGTAGCCAAATAGATGCCTCAGATCATAAGAAGCTGCACCCCAAATTTTACCACGATCAAGGTCAGGTATCATATCATCAATATGAGGAAGGTGTGAACCTTTAACTTTTACTCTGCCTGTGCCCTTGCCTTGTGTCGGTTGTTGACTTGACCCAACTTGTTCCACTACTACTTAACTTGGATCAATCTCATTATCTTCCTCATCACTTTCCTCTTCATCTTTCTCATCTTTCTCATCTTGATCCTCTTCCTCCTCAATTTCTCCGGTAGGTTCACGGATTGCGAGTTTACTACGGTCACGACCACTCTCACAAACTTCACCTCTTGTAGATGCCCCCAATTGCTTGTTGCGAACTTTTTCTTTCCCTCTAGGAGGCGGAGATTGAGGAGTTCCAAGACCGTCCTTCCTTTTTTCCTTAATGCCATCATCTTTAGTTTTTCGTTTGTTAGCTTCCTTTGCTTTAGCCCTATTTCAAAAGAAGCACGAAATAAATATAAGACAACTAACTTTCATTTCTAATACCGTCATAGATAAACTACATAACGACATAGAATCATCATGATGTAGATTCTAGATAACCAAAAATAATGATTAAATGAAACCTAGTTATATCCGCAAGCGCACAAGTCAATTCTAATGTTGATAGCAAATGCGGTTCGTTCCCACGAGGAGTGTGAAAATACTACTACTAACTAATATAAAAAATAACTAATTAGCAAGATGATGTTTTAACTGTTTTCAGAAATTCGAAACAAAAAGAAACAATAAATAATTTTAATAGTAAACAAAATGAGAGCGGTTTATTAGGATTTTCGGTTTCCACCAATTAATTATGCAAATTCTACTAGTCGTTAAAAATATATTCCATGCATTTTTCAAATATTGTTTCTCCGCTGTAATTTTCTTCGCTTCATGGGTAGTGATTCTAAAGCATTACCTATCAATCCTAAAGCATATCACGTCAAGGGATTTAACCAAAGCATGCCATATCAATTGAAAAGCATAAATAATCAAGAAAATCACATGAACAATAAAATACCAAGTTATATGAAGAAAAACTACTAGTCATTTAAATCATTATTGAGCATATAAATGTAGAGTTTACACAATTAAATTGGTTTCTACCCAAACCCTAACATGACTCTAGCTAGACATGGCTTTCTCAAAAACCATAAACATACTAAAATCAAACTCTAGCTAAAGAAAAACGAAGAATCGAAAACAAAACTCCAAAATCCTTCTCCTGTTTCTGTTCCAGCTCTGTGGTCGGGGGCCCCTGGTTTATTTTGAAACAACACATAAATATAGCTCACAAATGAGTTCACGTTTTTCTGCTTCGTCGCCACATCACCTCCCAATAGAAGTATGCCACATGTCATGAAAATATAAATTCACCCAATGATTTTGTGCCGCGTGTCATAATATGACGAGACATTGTAAAGTATCACCGAATCTCCACTTTCCATAGTATATGAATTTCATTTAGAAAGCATGATATTTTCTTGCATGTGTTGGGTCCCACCTTAACTGTATTTGCACAAATGACGTCAGTCGGCCTCAAACATTCCTTCAGATTCTTTATATAAATATAGCAAGAGAACTTATGTAAGGACAAGATATATTAAACTTTCATTTTTCTTCATTTGCACGTGGTCATGGAGGTGATATTCTTTCATTCTTATGCTAACAATAATAAAGTCACTCTTGACCAATCTTAGGTGGCATTAGTGTGCTAAAATCGACTCGCTTCACCATGCATTAATTGTGATTAAGAATTGTCTGCCCGTTGTAAACTCGTGAGTGCCAAGCCAGTGACACTAGCCAACGGAATTTTAGTTCTGCCCATGCTATAGGAATCGTGAAATTAGTCATGTATTCCTTTTGCCTTGCAAGTTCATAAGGCTCCGTTTATGTTTGGTGCCGTGCAGTGGTGCTGATACACAGGAATACCAGGCCAGCCACATTTACCCATTTTAGTCGCAAATGTCATTTTGTTGTTTATTTAACCACTTATTCTTCAGGTGATTGGATTTGTTTGTAATTCCTGCAAAAGCCTTAAAACAATATTATTAGCCAAATAATGAGGCCTAGCTAATGTAAACATGGGTACAATTGTGTCGCATTTGCGTGCTTATCAACATCCCTGCACTTACATTTTTGCTAGTCCTCGAGCAAAACAAAACCCGCTACACAGCTGGTCATATCAAACATTTTTTTTAGACCCGCTATACAGCTGGTCATGACAAATACCGTAGAAAAGACCCGCTACACAGCTGGTCATAACATGTAAGAAAAGCATAAAAAGACCCGCTACACAGCTGGTCATATCAAGTAAGAAAAATGAAGAAGACCCGCTACATAACTGGTCATAACTCTAAAAATCATAATAATAATATTATTTTTTTATTATTTTTAAGACCCGCTAAACAGCTGGTCATCCTAATTTATTTATTTTTAAAGCCTAACGAAGGTGTCACTCCCACACACTTAAACATTACATTGTCCTCAATGTAATTGAGTCATCCAACGTAAAAATTAAGGTGGGAAATTAAAAATGCAAAAAGTAAGCAAATAAAAATAAAAAATATAAGAAAAGGGAACAAATCTGATGGGTTGACTCCCATGAAGCGAAATGTATTTGTTTCCTTGCTTTCAGTAGCACGTAATCTCAAACAAAATGAGGTTGGTACCCCAAAGTAAGCTGCCAATCATATATATAGAGTCTGAAAAGTTGGGGATCAACCCAACCAATCCGGTCATCTGAAAAGAAGATCCTGCAGTAAGAATGATTAGTACCCAGAGAGCTAAAACTGGATTCAATCTTATTCAAAACATAATTCGAACCTTGAATATGAAGTAAACCAGGTTCACATATAATTAATAAAGATTGTTTAAAGAATTGAACAGTTGTTGTACTCCCAAATCTGGTTCTAAGTCCGACGAAATAACTTGCAGGACAGATATTGGTTCAAATTCACTCGCTGAATAAGGGCTCAGTGGAGCAATAATATAATGACTTATAGACCCACTATAATTTTCAACGGTTTCATCATTAATATTATCAAGATGAGTCAAGGTCGGAGCTTTCTCGACTGATGGAACTAGTCGAGACTCGGCCAAAACTAGAGGTTCTATTTTGGGTTTCCATTTATTAGTGTCTAACAGTGGTGCGGAGTCTAACAAGGCGTTGACTTCATAAATAACACTATCATAATTTAAATCATACCCAAAATGAGATAAGCAAACCTCTAATGGATCTTCCAAGTGGCTGTTGCAAAAGCTTTGTGATTGCATAGTTTCTTTTTGCCTGGTACTGCTTTCAATCGCCGCACTTCAAACTAAGGTACCTAAAAAAAAGTCAAACAAACTGCGTAAAAAGAACCAAAAGAAATCTAAAAAAAAAAAAAATTATGTACAAAAAGATATCAATCAGAGAGTATTTTGCTACCACTCCCCGGCAACGGCGCCAAAAACTTGATGTAGATTTTAGATAACCAAAATTAATGATTAAATGAAACCTAGTTATATCCGCAAGCGCACAGGTCAATTGTAGTATCGATAGCAAATGCGGGTCGTTCCCACGAGGAGTGTGAAAATACTACTACTAACTAATATCAAAGTAACTAATTAACAAGATGATGTTTTAACTGTTTTCAGAAATTCGAAACAAAAAGAAACAATAAATAATTTTAATAGTAAACAAAATGAGAGCGGGTTATTAGGGTTTTCGGTTTCTACCAATTAATTATGCAAATTCTACTAGTCGTTAAAAATATATTCCATGCATTTTTCAAATATTGTTTCTCCGCTGTAATTTTCTTCGCTTCATGGGTAGTGACTCTAAAGCATTACCTATCAATCCTAAAGCATATCACGTCAAGGGATTTAACCAAAGCATGCCATATCAATTGAAAAGCATAAATAATCAAGAAAATCACATGAACAATAAAATACCAAGCTATATGAAAAAAAGTACTAGTCATTTAAATCATTATTGAGCATATAAATGTAGAGTTTACACAATTAAATTGGTTTCTACCCAAATCCTAACATGACTCTAGCTAGACATGGCTTTCTCAAAAACCATAAACATGTTAAAATCAAACTCTAGCTAAAGAAAAACTAAGAATCGAAAACAAAACTCCAAAATCCTTCTCCTATTTCTGTTCCAGCTCTGTGGCCAGTGGCCCCTGGTTTATTTTGAAACAACACATAAATATAGCTCACAAATGAATTCACGTTTTTCTGCTTCGTCGCCACATCACCTCCCAATAGAAGTCTTCCACATGTCATGAAAATATAAATTCACCTAATGATGTTGTGCCGCGTGTCATAATATGACGAGACATTGGAAAGTATCACCGAATCTCCACTTTCCATAGTATATGAATTTCATTTAGAAAGCATGATATTTTCTTGCATGTGTTGGGTCCCACCTTAACTGTATTTGCACAAATGACGTCAGTTGGCCTCAAACATTCCTTCAGATTCTTTATATAAATATAGCAAGAGAACTTATGTAAGGACAAGATATATTAATCTTTCATTTTTCTTCATTTGCACGTGGTCATGGAGATGATATTCTTCCATTCTTATGTTAACAATAATAAAGTCACTCTTGACCAATCTTAGGTGGCATTAGTGTGTTGACATAGACTCGCTTCACCATGCATTAATTGAGATAAAGAATTGTCTTCCCGTTGCGAACTCGTGAGTGCCAAGCCAGTGACACTAGCCAACGGAATTTTAGTTCTGCCCATGTCTATAGGAATCGTGAACTTAATCATGTACTCCTTTTGCCTTGCAAGTTCATAAGGCTCCGTTTATGTTTGGTGCCGTGCAGTGGTGATGATACATAGGAATACCAGGCCAGCCACATTTATCCATTTTAGTCGCAAATGTCTTTTTGTTGTTTATTTAACCACTTATTCTTCAGGTGATTGGATTTGTTTGTAATTCCTGCAAAATCCTTAAAACAATATTATTAGCCAAATAATGAGGCCTAGCTAATGTAAACATGGGTACAATTGTGTCGCGTGCTTATCACATCACTACCGGCATACCAAAAAAAAGTTTCGACCATGCCGTGACCAAAACACGGCATACTAATTTCAAACCATTACATGCAAGTACCTAATACCGGCATTGATAAATAATTGACAAGCATGCCGGTAATCTTTAGGAAGTCCCTGGATACCAAAACACCATTTCCGACACATGCGTACAATTGAAACACATGCCGTAACAAGGTACCGGCATGGAATCTAACCTAAAACCTACGCCGGTATCCTTCAGAAAATCCAAAGGTTCTCTGTTTATTAGAAGCTCAATACCGGCATGGTATTCAAACTAAATTGAACGTCGGTACAGGGTTCCGGTGTGGTCTTCATCCTAAATCGAATGCCGAAACTAATTTCCGGTGTGGTCTTCAATCTAAATATTATGTCGTAACGCAGTGCCGGTGTGGTCTTCATCCTAAATCGAATGTCGTTACACTGTTCCAGTGTGGTATTCATACTAAATTGAATGTCGGAAGCTACTGAAACTCAACTGTTTCATGACTTAAACCCATATCTACAAATCGATTGAAACACTAATTAAACGGTTTTAAATGACTTACCTTCTCACAGAATCCATATTTCTGAGTAGTTGATCGTCCGATAACTCTTGTTCTTCGTGTTCTTGCTCTTGAGCAATCAAAGCAATCCTCTTTTATTGTTTTTGTTGAGCAATCGATTTTGATTTCAATTGGGCATATGATTTCTTTCGTGGAGGCATTCTTATGGGTTGGTTTTAATCAACGAAGAAATTTTTGATTGAACGATTAATCGTCGATGAAGAACGGATGAAGAAGATGAAGGAAAAAAAATCGAAAACCCTAACCTACGAGTATGCCGGAACTGATGGTGTAGAAATGGGGGATATTGGAATTGGTTTTTGATTTTATGTTTTAGTTGAAAGGGAATAACAGTCTTTTTATAATGTTTTTAATTAATCTAAGGGTGTTTTAGTAATTTCGTCCCAAAAATACCCCTTAGCAGACACTTTTGGTTGGAGAAGTAATTCATATCCCCCAATTAGTTTCCATATCCCCCAATTGCGCGCTCCTTTAAAAGTTTGTGCTTTTTTTTTTCTTATTCATTTCTTTTCATTTGTAAACAATAATGTCACAATCTCAAACGGAGAAATCAAAACCCAAAAAGAGATTCATTGTTCTGGAAGACAATCATATTGTTAGTACAATTTATGCTCTAGAGAATGAAGGGAGATTTCAGATAAGAATATGTTTTATGAAAAACATTTTAAAAAGCTTGTAGAAGATTGTGGTGGAAGTCCATATAATTTTATTATAAAAAGTGTTTGTAGTATGTTTAGCATAATCAAGACACAAGTGGATAAATTTTATGATTGTGTTGCAAGATTCAGTGAATTAATTCGGGCATGGATTCGAATAACTGGTTATGTGATGTGTTGGAAATAAGCGCTTGACTTGGCCACTTAAGCCTATTTCCTAGTGTTAGAGCACTGCTCGATCGAACTCGCAAGCGTTGATATCTCAAGCTTGTTTGTCAAGTTTAGGTGATCAAAACTATAAGTCTTGATCTCTAGTCTACTTATAGTTGTGTCACAGACTAAGATAGAATGTGTAGTTGAGCTTTAGACTTCACGGCGTTCATCGATTAAAGACGAAGATCTACTGAGGAGAGCTTGGAGGAACTTCATCAACAAAATGTATGTGAAGACTAAAACTTATCTATCACTCAGAAGTTTGTTCTATTCTATCTCTTATTGAGACTAAGTCGTATAGCTATATAGACTTTACATAAAACACATTTGATATTTCGAGCTGAGTTTAACTCGCTTAATCTTTCTCGAAATATGTGTTGGAAAGCTTTTTGCTTTAACTACGTCCATCATTATTCTTGACGAGTTTAGTTGGAAACGATTTATTTGTTGGAAACTAAACAATGAGTCAAAAGATGATCATGTGAAAATCGCCTTGAAACATCTTACATGATTTGTGTGAGACAGTCATTTGATGTAGACTCAGAATGTTTCGTATTGATCATTCGATCATTTGAAAATTACTTCTAAGCTAATATTTTGTATGAGACAGCTATTGTCATCTTCTAAGGATGTTTCAATGATTGAAATGGGAGTTTAACAATTAACGATTATCTGGATATAACACAGTATGCATACCAGTATGCAAACTGTTGTAGTGTGATTCAGGTCCGGGAACCAAGTTTGCATACCATTATAAGCGAACGGTTTTGACAGAGAAAGTCCGGAAATCAAGTTTGCGTACCCATTTGCGAACGGTTTCACCTGATTTTGGTCCAAAACGACAGTATGCGTACCCGTTTGCGAACTGTCGTACATGACCAATGTCTGGAACTTAAGTTTGCGTACACGTTTACAAACTAAGTTGGTTTAAGTTCTAAAATCGGTTAAGTATGATTTACACTCATGAACAAATAATATATCAATTAAGGAATGCAATCTTTACAAACCATGGCTAAAATATTCATGAACTGATTCTTTTGAATCAATCCGATTTTGCTTCAATTGTGTCTTGTATACTTCTATGAGAATATAAACAATTGAACAACTCTATGAGCAACACAATTAGATTCATTTGATTATCATTTGATCTAGAAGTGTTAGATGAATGAGGTTAATAGAAAAGTGTTCATATGGCTAACTTCGGTTAACTATTGTTGAGCCAACTCATTATACACGTTTAGGTACGGTTACCCATATCTAAATGAAGGTATATTTCATTTGTGTGTAACAAGATAAGACCATCTAACGGTGGAGAGATATTTCTTGGGTTTTAAGCAAACTTAGCTTGAATCTTAAATCAGGATTTCATCTAACGGTGAATATTGATTGCTTTGTTTCAAATCTATCAAACCTTGATTTGAAGACTATATAAGGGAGAACTCTAGCAAATGGGAAACCTAATCCCCACACCTCCTGTGTGATACTAGTTGCGTACTAGAGTCGGTTCTCCTTTAAGAATTTTCCTAAAACCGTTATAGGTTAACGACTTGAAGACTTCATTGGGATTCTGAATCCAGATCCAACTATTTTCTCTGTAGTTGCGTGTTCTGATCTTACTTGTTCTATTGTATTGAGTACTATCTTCTCTAAGATTGACTCGATATTTATATCCGATTGGTAAGATATAAAAAGTAATCACAAAGCTCTTCATCTCATTTTTTGTGATTCCACAATTACTTGTTCTAATACCATATAGTTAAGTAATTGTGAGGTGGTTGATATTTCTAGGTTGTCCTTCGGGAATATAAAACCGGACTATCAATTGGTTCATGTTCACCTTGATTTATCAAAAGACGGAACAAAAACTTCGTAGGCATTTCTTGGGAGATAGATATATCTATCTGAATAGACTTTACTGTGGGAGACAGATTTGTTTATCAAGTCTTCGACTTTGGGTCATAAAACTCTTAGTTGTGGGTGAGGCCATCTAAGGAAATGAAGTGCATAGAGGGTAAGGAACGCGACTGTACCTTAATCGGTGTGAGACTTGGTTAGGGATCAACTATATTCCAGTCCAAAGTTAACTTGTAGTAGGCTAGTGTCTGTAGCGCCTTAATTCAATATGGTGTTTAAATCTGGACTAGGTCCCGTTTTTTTTTTTTTTGCATTTGTGGTTTCCTCGTTAACAAAACTTCTGGTGTGTGTGTTATTTCTTTTCCGCATTATATTTTCAATATTATTGAAATATCACAGGTTGTGCGTTGTTCAATCAATTGGTAAATTCAACCTTTGGTTGTTGATTGAAATTGATTGTCACTTGAACATTAGTTTTTAATACCATTCAAGTTATTTCTCATATCAATTAGGCTCACAGATTTCTATCTGTTCGATTGCAGATTGTATTGAGAAATTGAGATATAACTCTTGGATGTTTTTCCTTGATTGAGTATGACTGTCTAGTTGATTCTCTTGGAATTATATTGGAGTTAGTCCTTATAGATTTACGAACGAAATATTGGGTGATGTTGTTAGACCCAAGCTTTTTATATTGATATCAGAGCAAGCAAACATGTTAAAGACCTCATAAGTCTCTGTTTGTAGCAATCTGACTCTATGGACAGAAGCGCTATCTCTATAAACGTACCGGCAGTCTTCGATGGCTCGAATTACTTCTGGTGGAAAATTTCTATGTGCACCTTTCTTCAAGCATGTGATTTTATGGGTTTATGTCGTTAATGTCTATAATCCTCCAATGGTTACAGTAGACAGTGTAACTATTGCAAAGGATATTGGTAGGTATGAGCCTGATGAGATTCTCGCTGCAAAGCAAAATTCTGACGGCTTAAATGCTATCGAACATTCCATTACCCCAGATCTTCAGTACCATGTGACTACGTGAACTCGGTCTAAAGATACTTGGGATATCTTAGAAACCGTATTTGAAGGGAATACCTCTGAAAAGGAAGCTAGGCTTCAAAACCTAAATTCTGATTGGGAAAACCTTCGTATGGCTGATGAAGATTCATTAGATGAGTTTAATCACAAATTGTTTGAAATTGCTAATGCATCTTTTGCATTGGGTAGGACTATTCCTGAAAAGGACATTGTGATGAAAATTCTCAGATGGTAGATACGATTCTAAGAAACATGCCATCATTGAAGGAAATAACCTTGAAACACTTTCCAGAAACTCACTCATTCGTAAGTTAAGAGTTCTTGATCATGATCAGAACACAACCAGAACATCCGCGTTCAATGATGTTACTAACACAAGTAATTCTCCTAACTTGTCTTGTGCTGATGAATGTTATCCAAATCATATTTATCCTGACAGGTCATTGATTTTACAAAAGATCAAGGATATTGTGAGAAGAAGCAAAAGATCTAAGGAATATCTCTCCCTCTCTTATGCTTCAGATGATGAAATACAAGAAAAATCAATTCAATTGGTCAATCCGCATACTTCTGAAGTTTACACAGAAATTTCAGCTTTCACAGCAGAAACTTCTACAAACTCAAATTCTGATTTTGAATGCGAGTCTAACACTAAGATTTTTGAATTCTAGGATAAAAATGAAGAAATTCACCAACAAAATCTTCAACTAAAAATGAGGTTGGAGAAACTTGAATCATCACTTCAGGTGAAAATTCTTGAGATTGACTGTCTTAATGATGAATTCTTTGATCCTTGTCTCTAAAAGAAAAAGAGATTAATACTCTTAAGTGTGACCTGGAAAGGTTATCTGGAAGCTCTAACAAGATTTCGACAATGTTATTCACGCAGAAGTCTTTTGGAAACACAAATGGTGTAGGGTTAAAAGCAAGAATGTGGGCACAAATAACTCTTTGTTCTGGCAGGTTCTGGAATAATGGATGTTAAAAGTTGTGATAGACATGAGTCAAATCAGTAAAACGAAAATTCATCCTTGAAGGGTTTGTTTTGTGGAAATGAAAATCATGTTCAAAGTAAGTGTCGGAAATTCAAAAGGAATAACAAACAAATTTCCAAACTTTAGAATGACATGCAAAAGATGAATCTGGCTTTGGGTAACCAACAGGGAACTCCCGAAGGCAAGAAGAAGTCTAAGAGACCCAGAGTCAGACGAGGTAAAAAGTCTGTTTATACAACAAACCTTGAAAAGTCACCATGTTGACACGAGATGTGAGCATTTTGCTCACTCCATCATTATCTAATTATAGTGATGTATGTATCCTCATTATTAACTCGAGAATATGAGGATTGCATCAAGGTTGCTCAAGTCTTGTATAGTTGTTAATTACTTATCCTCGATTGTTTAAGTTTATTTAAGCTAAGATTTGCAATTGAATATTTTCTTATTAAAAATAGATAATGGATCGTGAACCATGAAGACTTTTTCAAAGTTTGGTTTAGGGTTTACTTATCCGGTGCTCTATTTATATTCATTTGTGATCAAAAGCCCTTCACTCTTTTCTTTGAAAGATATAATATCATGCCTCTTGTAACCAGAGGTACAACAAAAAGGGATGCAGTAGAAGCAGTTAATGTGTATCTGTGTGAAGGAATCCAATCTTCAAGGAAGAAAAAGGAAAAGTGTTCAACTGATGAAAAAGGTTCCTTCTCTAACTGTTTTTTAATCTTTTTGTCAAAATGATAATAACTTTAGGAGTATGGTAAAGGATTCATCAGCAAAAGAAATGATTTAAAATATCAAATCATATTCTCCTTGGAAAAGATAGCTCACCATGAACAAATGTTATCTCTGACAAAGAACAACTTGTGTGAACTACAAAGAGAACTTAGTGAGTTAACTTATATTTCTGAAGATTTTGAGCAATTAAATGATCCCGTAGTCAATGGGTTCTTCAATAATGAGAAGGAATTATCTTTAAATGCTCTACAATGTCTAAGAAATTTCTTATGAGAATTTATTCTTGTGTTTTAAGAAGGATAACTAGGGTTTGGAATAGCAATTATTGTGATTACACATAGCTATTGCCGACGATTTTCATCTTGCAATGTTTTTAGATTTATTTATTTAAATGCTAAATTATTTGGAAGATGATTTTGCAGTATTAATTTTTATGGTTTTATATATTGCAAAATATTCTGGGATATGTGTGTTTTTCATGAACTATGATTATCTCATATATGTCAAAAGTTAAGTCTATTATATCTTCAGGCAAATATTGATAAAAGATAGAGTGAACTTTTTGATATTCCGTAGTATTAATCTTTCCCTTATCCACTTCTATGTGAAAGTACTGTATGGACCCGTAAGTTTTCTTATGTTGAGCGATTCCAATAAATTAATCATTAAGGTTCTTTTGTGGTTAATTTATTTGAGTTTACTAAATACAAATTCATGTGATTTGTTAATTTCCAAAGAAATCCTTCTTGTCTTGTTAAAAGTAAGGTCGCTCTAATTGTTCTTTCGGGAATGACATTTTATGGGGAAGAGTTCTTAATTGAACTTGTGCTTAATTACCAAATCTCTGTGAGGAGTGCGGTTGTGGAATACTGTAGGAATTTTCTTGTATCTTTATAAACTCCTTCATAAATACACTAAGTTTCGACTATGTAAAATCATCGAAACCAAGTTGATATGTTCTCTTTAAGTCATGAAGTATCTATATGAGAATTTCATTATGATCCCGCTAGTTTTCGTACCTTTGCCAATTTATATTGACAAAAAGGGGAAGAATTATTTTGTACACACTACACACATATGGTTTATAGATCATTATGTAAGGGTTGTGAGATGAAGTTTTGACTAAGGGGGAGTGATACGTATCACCATAGTATTGTTGTCAAAGTTGTGATATAATTGAACTTTGATGTTGTGTAATAATACTATGACATTGTATAACAATGACTGAGAACATATGTTTTTCATATGTTTTTTTTTATTGTTATAGCTACGGATCTTCAACAACAGTGATGCTGAGTTGAACACGTTCAGAGTCACTGGAGTACTTGGAGTAACGAAGAATTCAAGGAATGTTGAAGAATCCATGCAATCAAGTATGTTGGATGAGAAGCTACAAAGTTTATTTATTTTGTAATCCATATGTATTGATATTTTTATCACTAAAATTGAAAAAGGTGGAGATTGTTAGAGTATTGCTCAGTCGAACTCGCAAGCGTCGCTATCTCAAACTTGTTTGTCAAGTTTAGGTGATCAAAACTATAAATCTTGATTTCTAATCTACTTATAGCTATGTCTCGGACTAGGATAGAATGTGTAGTTGAGATTTAGACTTCGCGGCGTTTATCGATTGAAGACGAACATCTACTGAGCAGAGCTTGGAGGAAATTCATCAACAAAAGCTATGTGGAGATTAAAACTTATCTATCACTCAGAAGTCTATTCTATTCCATCTCCTATTGAGACTAAGTCGTATAGCTACATAAACTTTACATTATACACATTTGCTATTTCGAGCTGAGTTTAACTCGCTTATATCTTTCTCTAAATATGTGTTGGAAAGATTTTTGCTTTAAATATGTTCATCATTATTCTTGAAATGATTTATTTATTGGAAACTAAACAATGAGTCAAAAGATGATCATGTGAAAATCGTCTTGAAACATCTTACATGATTTGTGTGAGACAGTCATTTGATGTAGACTCAGAATATTTCATATTGATCATTTGAAAATTACTTATAAGCTAATAGTTTGTGTGAGACATATATTGTCGTCTTCTAAGGATGTTTATATGATTGAATGGGAGTTTAGAACAATTAACGATTGTCTGGATATAACACAATATGCATACCAGTATGCAAACTGTTGTAGTGTGATTCAAGTCCGGGAACCAAGTATGCATGCCAATATGCGAACGGTTTTAACTTTCAAAGTCCGAGAACCAAGTTTGCATACCCGTTTGCGAACGGTTTCACCCGATTTCGGTCTGGATCGACAGTATGCGTACCTGTTTGCGAATTTTTGTACATGACCAATGTCCGGAACTTATGTTTGCGTTGCAAACTAAGTTGGTTTAAGTTCTAAAATCGGTTAAGTATGATTTCATACTCATGAAAAAATACATATATAAATTAAGGAATGCAATCTTTGCAAACCGTGGCTAAAATGTTCATGAACTATTCTTTTGAATCAATCTGATTTTGCTTCAATTGTGTCTTGTATACTTCTATGAGAATATAAACAATTGAACAACTCTATGATTAACACAATTAAATTCATTTTATTATCATTTGATCTAGAAGTATTAGACGAATGAGGTTAATAGAAAAGTGTTCATATGTCTAACTTCGGTTAACTATTGTTGAGCCAACTCAATATACACGTTTAGGTATGGTTATCCATATCTAAATGAAGGTATATTTCATTTGTGTGTAACAAGCTAAGATCATATAACGGTGGAGATATATTTCTTTGGTTTTAAGAAAACTTTATTAGCTTGAATCTTAAACCAGGATTTCATCTAACGGTGAATATTGATTGTTTTGTTTCAAAGCTATCAAACCCTGATTTGAAGACTATATAAGGGATAACTCTAGCAACTGGGAAACCTAATCCCCACACCTTCTGTGTGATATTAGTTGCGTACTAGAGTCTATTCCCCTTTAACCTAGGTTTTTCCTAAAACCATTATAGGTTAACGACTTGAAGACTTCATTGGGATTCTGAATCCATACCCAACTATTTTCTTTGTAGTTCTGATCTTACATGTTCTATTGTATTGAGTACTATCTTCTCTAAGATTGGCTCGATATTTATATACAATAGGTAAGATATAAAAAGTAATCACGAAGCTCTTCGTCTCATTTTTTGTGATTCCACAATAACTTCTTCTACTACCATATAGTTAAGTAATTATGAGGTGGTTGATATTTCTAGGTTGTTCTTCGGGAATATAAGACCGAATTATCAATTGGTTCATGTTCACCTTGATTTATCAAAAGACAGAACAAAATCTTCGTAGGTATTTCTGTGGGAGATAGATTTATCTATCTGAATAGATTTTTCTGTGGGAGATAGATTTTTCTGTGGGAGATAGATTTGTTTATCAAGTCTTCGACTTTGGGTCATAGAAACTCTTAGTTGTGGGTGAGGTCATCTAAGGGAATCAAGTGCGTAGAATCCTGCTGGGATTCAGAGGCGTAAGGAACGCGATTGTGTGTGAGACTTGGTTAGGGCTCAACTACATTACAGTCCGAAGTTAACTTGTAGTAGGCTAGTGTCTGTAGCGGCTTAATACAATATGGTGTTCAAATCTGGACTAGGTCCCGGGGTTTTTCTGCATTTGCGGTTTCCTCGTTAACGAAACTTTCGGTGTATCTGTTATTTCTTTTCCGAATTATATTTCTATGTAATTGAAATATCACCGGTTGTGCGTAGTTCAATCAATTGATAAATCCAACCTTTGGTTGTTGATTGAAATTGATTGACACTTGAACATTGGTTTCTGATACAATTCAAGTTATTTCTCATATCAATCGGGACCACAAATTTCTATATGTTCGATTGCAGATTGTAATGAGAAACTGAGATATAACTCTTGGATATTTTTCCTTGATTGAGTCTGACTGTCTAGTTGATTCTCTTGGAATTATGTTGGAGTTAGTCCATACAGATTGCCAAACGAAATATTGGGTGTGGTTGTTAGACCCCCACTTTTTCACCTGGGATGAATGAGAATTGGGTTACATGAAACAAACAGAGAGTTTCAGTTGTGAAATAATACTGAATTAATGGTTACGATTCAGTTGATAATCAACTGTTGCGACTTATTGGAATGATAATAATCTTTGGAATATAAACATAAGTGTCCAATGGTTTGAAACAACACGACTATTCACAGTTGGACACATCCAAGGGTTGCCTTGTTTCTGCAAAGATAAAACTCATCTCTTTCTTCCAGTTTTAGCACAGAAAAAGCATACCCAAAAACCAGAGTTCATTAAGAAAAGTCTTAACAAGATTAGTGATTGTATTTGAGAGTTTGTGCTACGTGATTGCATTCGAACGATTGAAGATATTCAAGTTTTGGGTTATCTCAAGGCACTGTTGTATCTCTTCGTAAGCATTCATCCATTTTCATAACAACACCGGTGTATGGGATGTAAACGGGTTAAGGAAAGAGTCTAACTCTCCTCAGTGAAAAATTACCTGTGAGTTTTTTCGATTTATTTTATTGTTGTTGTTTTATTTCCTTAATTCTTTTGATGTATCTTTACAACTCTAACTTTAAATCTCAAAGTATTGGTGAATTGTTGTTGAGCACAAAGTGTTTGTATAATTGACTAAGTAAAAGTTAGTGATCATTATAGAAATTATGTTTATTGATTGTTGGATTAATATTCAGTTACTTATATCCAACAATCTTAAAGTGTTTAATACATTGGGTACTACGCAACTTTGGATATTACTGAATTGTTGTGTCTTCTTCTTGAGAAACAATGACGAATGACAATGACAACATAGATGGCGTGTCTTGTGGTTGGTAAAAGGTTTATTGTGCAACTGATTGTAGGCCCTTGGAAATGAACCAAGTTTCTGATTATGAACCATAAACTAACAAAGTTGATTTGGTCAGTGAAGTTCTAAACTTTAATATACCAAAAGTGTCAACAATGGTTTCCACTGTTTCTGACAGTAATTTGGTAATCAATCTTAATGATTGGTGGACTGACTCGGGTGCAACTCGACATATATGTGCAGAATACAACATGTTCACATCCTATGAGGAGACAAAGAATGCAGAGATTGTTTTTATGGGATATGCAGCGATGGCAGAAGTTCAAGTAATGGGAACTGTGGTGCTCAAGTGCATATCCGGTAAGAGACTCACCTTAACTAATGTCTTGCATGTTTCTGATATCAAAATGAAATTGATTTCAGTTGGTCTTCTTGTAAATAATGGTTTCAAACTAATGTTTGTTTCAAACCATTTTGTAATTTATAAGAATGATGTATTCTTAGGAAAGAATTATCTCAGTAGAGGGCTCTTCAATGCTAATGTAACAACTGTTACGCCTGAGACTAATAAAGTTGCTTCGTCTGCCCATATTGTAGAATCTTGCTCTCTTTGGCATGAAAGGTTAGGTCATGTGAATTACAATTCCATGAGAAAACTAATGGGAATGCATTTGTTACCTCAGTTTGACATAGACTCATCTAGGAAATGTGAAATATGTGTTGAGGCTAAATTCACCAAACCTCCCTATCATTCTGTTGAAATAGAAACAGAATCCCTAGACTTAGTACACACAGACTTGTGTGACTTGAAAATGGTTCAAACAAGAGGTGGTAAGAGATATTTTTTCACTTTTGTTTTGCGATAGTACATAATACTGTCAGATTTACTTGTTAAGGAGTAAAGATGAAGCCCTTGAAAAGTTTGAACTTTATAAAAATGAAGCTGAAACTCAACTTAATCGAAATATTAAGGTTTTAAAGAGTGACAGGGGCGGAGAGTATGAAACACCGTTTGCAGAATTGTTCAAAAAGAATGGTATCATTCACCAAGTAACACCGCCATACTCTCCACAGTCAAACGACATTGCAGAACGGAAAAATCGTACTCTAAAAGATATGATAAATGTGTGTTTTTGATCAATACCGGAGCACCCAACAAATTGTGGGGGGATCTGTACTAACAACAAACTATCCTCTTAATAAGTTACTCCACAAGAAGAAAAACAAAACTCCTTATGAATTATGGAAAGGTAGGAAGCCTTCCTATAACTACATAAAAGTGTGGGGATGTTTGGAGAAAGTGGAAGTGCCTCCTCCTAAACAAGTTAAGATTAGGACAAAAACAGTTGATTGTGTTTTCATAGGCTATGTTGAACATAATAGTGCCTATAGGTTTCTTGTGTATAAGTCAAATATAGACGACATACATGTAACTATTATGGAATCAAGTAATGTATCATTCTTTGAAAATGTATTTCCTTGGAAACCAGAAAATAACGTAGATCCTCTAAAGAGGAAGGATGTAGATGCACAAGAAAGTGAAAACGCTAGTTCTTCACAATTACAATTACAACAGGTAGAGGAAATTGTTGAAGAACCTCAAAGAAGCAAAAGGGGAAAAATTTCCAAGTATTTAGGTAAATATTTTGTAACTTGTTTGTTAGAGGGTGAACCTCAAACATTTAAGCATGCTATGGCCACACCAGAAGCTCCGAACTGGAAAGAAGCGACTGATAGTGAAATCGATTCCATCATGCAAAACCACACATATAAGATAGTGGATTTACCTTCAGGTTGTAAACCTGTAGGAAATAAATGGGTTTTCAAATGAAAATTGAAAACTGATGGAATGATAGACAAGTATAAAGCAAGACTAGTAGTCAAGGGATTTAGACAAAATGAAGGTTTAGATTACTTCAACACCTACTCTCCTGTTACAAGGATTACATCCATAAGATTGCGTATTGCAATTGCGGCATTGTATAATCTAGATATTCATCAAATGGATATTAAAACTACTTTCTTAAATGAAGATTTAGAAGAAAAAATCTACATGGAACAACCTGAAGGGTATGTGGTACCCGGAAAGGAAAAGAAAGTTTGTAAGCTGGTGAAGTCTCTTTACGGGTTAAAGCAAGCACCTAAACAATGGCATGAAAAGTTTGAAAAAATAGTATTATAAAACGGGTTTAAGGCAAATGAGTCTGACAAATGCGTCTACACTAAAACCACTCCAATGGGGTTAGTGATAATCTGTTTGTATGTGGATGGCATGTTAATAATGAGAAACAACCCAAAAATTATAAAATCCATAAAGAAAATGTTGTCTAAAAAATTACAATATGAAAGATTTAGGCAAGGCGGATGTTATTTTTGGAATAAAAATCTCTAGAACGAATGAAGGAATTAAATTATCTTAAAAACACTATATTGAGAAAATTTTAGAGCGATTTAACAAGAATGACAACAAAGTCGTTGGAACGCCATTAGATCCGACCATCCATTTTTTATAAGAATTTGGATAAAGGAGTAGATCAATTAGAATACTCTCGAGTAATCGGAAGTCTAATGTACCTAATGAGTTGTATAAGGCCAGACATAACATGTGCAATGAGTAAGTTGAGTAGATTTACAAGTAATCCTAACAAAACTCATTGGCAAGCCATAATAAGAGTTTTGAGATATTTTTGAGACATAAAAAGAAGTATGGTCTGCATTGTACAAAATACCCGGCATTTCTTGAGGGATACGTTGATGCAAATTGGATCTCAGACACTAACGGTGCTAAGGCTACTAGTGGCTATGTATTTACTATGGGTGGGGCTGCTATCTCATGGAAATCCAGATAAACGTTGATTTATAGATCAACTATGGAAGCTGAATTTTATGGTTTAGATAAAGCAGCTGAAGAAGTTGAATGGCTTCGAAATTTCCTTGAGGATATACTAATCTGGCCTAAAAAGGTGTCGGCAATAAACATTCATTGCGACAATTAAGTGGCAATACCGAAGGCTCATAGTAAAATGTATAATGGTAAGTCTAAACACGTTCGTCGTAGACATGAAACCATTAAGCAATTACGATCTAGTGGAATTATAACAGTGAGTTATATAAGGTCTAAGAATAACCTAGCAGATCCGTTAACAAAAGGGTTATTTGGAGAGTCTGTAATTGTGTCATCGAGGGGAATGTGATTATTGCCTAATATAGAGTAGTTTTACAGCGGAAACGCAAGCTAGCGATTGGAGATCCCATGGTAATCTAGGTTCAAAACGGATAACCAAGTTGTAAATTTATACTCAACGAAAACACTGAGAGAGATTACTCTCTTTCCTATTTGTATGATGAAACAGTATTCCCCTATTAAGTGAGAGGTTGAGAATTTTTATTAATGATTCCTATAGCTTACTCTAACTAAGAAAAGTATGTAAGGATACTTTCAAATACGATATCACCTATATGAGTGTGAAGTGTGGCCGCTTCGTTGATAAATATAAAGCTATGTTAATCTAGAGCACTCATGAATACCAAGATTGTCTAGGGCCGAAAAGGACACAATCGAGAATCAATCACGTAAGGAAATAAGTTATGTGATATTTACTGCATCGGTTGACATTATAAAGTTGACCAGTTCAAGGCATCGCGTTCATTGAGCGACCAGTAAACCCGGTAAGTTTTCGCTAAGGAAGATTCAAATCCAAAAGCTATCTTTCCTAATGCAGTGACGTTCCACGCTCAAACTCTCTAGTGTCTGCATTAGATATTAGGATTATCATTCTGCAATTTTGTCGAACAATTCTATTCATGTGGGGGATTGTTGGAAATAAGCATTTGGCTTGGCCACTTAAGCATATTTCCTAGGATGAATGAGAATTTGGTTACATGAAACAAACAGAGATTTTCAATTTGTGAAACAATTGAATTAACGGTTACGTACGATTTAGTTGATAGGCAACATTTGCGACTTATTGGAATGATTATAATCTTTGGAATATAAACATAAGTGTCCACTGGTTTGAAACAACACGACTATTAACAGTTAGACACATCCAACGGTTTCCTTGTTTCACCAAAGAGAAAACCCATCTTTTTCTTCCAGTTTTAACACAGAAAAAGCACACCCAAAAACCAGAGTTCATTAAGAAAAGTATTAACAAGATTAGTGATTGTGTTTGAGAGTTTGTGCTACGTGATTGCATTCGACCAATTGAAGATATTCAAGTGCTGGGTTATCTTCAAGGCACTGTTGTATCTCTTGGTAAGAATTCATCCATTTTTATAACGACACCGGTGTATGGGACGTAAACGCTTTAAGGAAAGAGTCTAACTCACCTCAGTGCAAAATTAACTGTGAGTTTTTTTGATTTATTTGATTGTTGTTGTTTTATTTCCTTAATTCTTTTGTTGTATCTTTACAACTGTAACTTTGAATCTCGAAGTATTGGTGAAACTGTTGTTGAACACAAACTGTTTATATAATTGACTAAGTAAAAGTGAGAGATCTTTATAGAAATTACGTTTATTGATTGTTGCATTAATATTCAGTAACTTATATCCAACATTATGTTAACAACACTTGTTATATTTTTTGTTTGTACATTGATGTAGGATATATTTGGCAAGAACCGAATATTTCACTATATACAAGAAAATAATTACTTGCGATGAAGAGTTTGAGATGCTTAAAGATATTAAAAATGTAATAGAGGATGAAGATGAAGATATGGATCAGGATGTGTGTCCTCTGTCAAGTCAAAATCCTAGTAATATCCAAAATATGTTTTCTAGTAAATCCCCAATTTCTCAAAATCAATCTTCAAGACAATTTGTTGAAACTGTGATTACTACGAAAAGTGCAACCGCGATTACAACGAAAAGTGAGCTAGATTCTTATTCAATAGTTGTAATCTACTAGTCTGTTTTATGGAATTTCAGTTTCAGTTGTATTCAAAGTTTAACACCTTTTCGAAAAACATACCAGGGCTATTCACGTCTAATCAAGATTATATAAAGATAAGATATTACATTCAAATCCAATTATTCCTCAGGATTGTAGTCCCAAATATTTGATCAACATCTGATGCATGAAAACATAAAGATAAGATATTACATTCAGATCTCCCTTATTCATCAGGATTGTAAATCCCAAAACTTTCTTTGAATTTATCATCTTGATTGTTTGGTACAAAAGAATCCGACGATGTACCTGAATCACGAGAGTGTCCAGGGGTAGAAGACTCACATGTATATACTGGTTGATACTCATTCACATAAGGTATATGTGAAAAATCATTTGCGTGATAAAGTTTGTATTGAAAATCCTTTGTAAGATCGAAGTAAAATTGTTCAACAGCCTTCTGAAAAGACGAGGGTATCAATTACAACACAATCTTTTTCCGATCAACCTATATGTCCGGTACCTTGCGTGATCTACTATAGACAGAAACTATCAAGAAGATAACAACCACAAGGTATACACTTGGTATATAGTTAGTAGTTCGAAACCGAGCCTTAACTATAGGGGTCAACCCAAGTGTTTGGGATTAACGTACAATGTATTTACTTTTAACTATGATTAAAAAAATAATTATAATTGCGGAAAGTAAAAGTAAAGACACAACAAGATTTTATTAACGAGGAAACCACAAATGCATAAAAATCCCGGGACCTAGTCCAGTTTTGAATACTCTTAGAATTAAGTCGTTATACAAAGACACTACGAACCTCGTATAGTTGAGACAAAGTAAACTACCCCTAGTTTCCTCAGTATCCCTGCGTCTACAACTAGTCTGGCCAACGCACGTGAATCCTAAGATAGAGTCTACCATCTTAAGTTGCTTCAACCCATTTGAATACTTTAAGCACTCAACCCTTTTTATCGTCTTCCAAACAGTAAAGGACTAATTTGTTTGGTAACCACTATCTTATCTCAGAAAATCAATCAGAAATATTTATGTTGAGTGTGACAAAGGATTTTCTATTTAAAATAAATTAATCTCCTTTGTCGGGTTTATATCTTCCAATATTTGGATTAAACAAGTTAACCGGATCGAGTCAAACAGAACTACCATATTCGGATACTGAAGAGTACCACCAAATGATAGATTGTAGATCTAAATATGACTAGCAATAAAAAGTCTATCAAAAGATAAACTAGATCTAATCGGATCCCAGCAGATCAAGTTTGTACACGAAGAAAATCACAAAGATACTAAAGCAATAAGAGAAATATTCTCGTTTTCAATCTTCAATAGTCTTCTGTACCTGCACAATAACAAACTTGATTCCAACTTATGATCGATCATGCACAGAATGGAGTCTGTTAATAGTGGACGATCACAAGTCAAGGTTAATCTCTTGATATAATTTGGGTGACCTTATGTCGGAAGAGAAGGCTCTCAAGAATAATCAAACTAAGTGCAATCATGAGTTAACAAACTCGTTATTCAATCAAATCAATAGCTGAAAACTAAAATAACAGTGCAATTCTAGTTTCCCACCAATGGTATTAGTAGACGCTTCTTAATACCAAAGAAGTCTTTAAACTAGCGGATGTAAGATATTTGACCTAATTAGGTTATTCTCCTCTCCAAAATGGCATTACGAGAATGCTATTATTCGGCTACACTACGTACAACAAAGATGAAGTTTTCCTGGCTTAGGATAAGTTTGTCAATAGAAAAAACTTTATTATTTATAGACCAAGGTAGTTTGGACACCAAAGAATTTCCATAACCGAAAATATTCTTAAGAAATGTAATAAAACACCTAAATTCAGTTTTGTTTAATTCCAACCAATATCTAACTGTATAAACAATTTTTTATGGAAAACTCAGTATTAACTAGCACTTAACTAATATACTTTTCCAAAGAGTCATTTTTGATTGCTAGTAGTAAAACATATTAATTTCAAAAATCTCAAAAAGATTATCTACTATTTCGGTTTGGGATCTCACCTTGAGTATCAAAGAAAATCTTTGAACAATTAAGAAATAATATTTTAGTACATGTTCAAATTACTCATTATGTCGACATCTTGAACTTTCCTTTTTTGCAAACCCAATTTCCAAATCACACAAAACCCTAAAGTGTACATGACTTAGAAAAATTGGTTTTGCCTATTGGGTCCGGTTCTACCATGACCCCTAAATCAAGTTAGGATCGGCTCTACCTAAACTCCCAATATAGGTAGGGATCGGTTCTACCTTGACTCCCAACATAATCTAGGATCTTTTCTACCTTGATTCAATATATAGGTTAGGATCGGTCCAACCTTAAGATCTTCAATGAAAACCGGACCATCAATCCTCTTGATTTCCTTTTGATTACGAAACAAGTATGTACGTCTACTTCCTTAAACTCATTTAATTAAACATAGTTTTCTAGGTATGAAACCAAACCCATATTCACTACACAATCTAGCAATGAGTTACAAAGATTATGTTGAAGTCGCAATTACGAAGTTGAAAAGATAAGCATTATACTTCGTAATTCAATATACAAATATAAAGCACTTATCACTATTGATATATTGTTCCTTGACACTTTGATCACAATATGATAATCAAGTCTAATATATTAGAGTTTCATGTATATAACTTCGCATGTTATATTTTGTTTTCCTTGACACTTTGATCATACTAATATGACCAAGTATAATACTAGAGTATTATATATAACCTCGCATGCTATGTTTTCAATCTTAAACGACTTGAAAGAAACGATAGAAATGGAAACAAGTCAAGTCAGTATTACTAACCTCAAGTGGAAGGATGATGTCTTCGTTGTAGTTTTTTACGTCTTTAGGTTCTTCAGGTCTTCGGAGTAATACTTGTATGTCTCAATATTCCTAGACTTTCTAGTCTAACCTCAACGAATTTGTCTATAGTAATCTTAATATAGCGACTCTAATTGAGTTTTGATACTAAAATATGACAACCAACCTTGACATGCCAACGCTTGGTGGGTTCAACCGAGAAATGCTCTAACGATCTCTCATATTGTCAATTTTAGTGACAAAACTCTTATACGTATGGATATAAACAAATTAAAATTAACTCATTGTTCATATGCTTGATTCTAAGTTTCAACAACACAATATCCTGCACGTATTAAAAAAAAAATTGTTGTTGACATTTGAATAACAAAAGATTTACTCCCCCTAATGGAAAGCTAGGTACATATTCAATCCAAATATATTTGGTATTCTTATTTTGTAGTATGAAATACTATACAACATGATGATATGTTTCTCCCCCTTAGTCTACGCTTTACTCGTTCATTAGATATAACATTTAAGCACATACCTTATTTCTCAGTGACCATAAATCACTTGTTTACTCCATATATTTTCCACCCCTTTTGTCACAAAAATGACAAATAAACGAATAAACATAAGATCAAACCAAAAGGATCTTACAAATTTATAAGAAATTGTACAACCTATAAGAGTGAACAATATTAAAACCAAGACTACTTAAGTAATCTTATTTTAGCATGTCATCAAGGAAACAATTGCCCGAAGCAATTTTCCCTTAGTCCGACTAGTTAACTAAGAAAACTTGTTTACAAAAACGAACCGATTATGTATGTATAATCTCTTTATTCGATAAGACTCAAAAGAGATAAAAAAATCACTCAATTTCTGTTATCAGGTTCCAATTATTCATAGAATAACTGTGCCATCTTTTATACAAGACAAGAACTAGGTTAGTTAACTAGTTTTTCTCATGAAGGAATCGACTATACTTGGATAATCGAATCTTAAATTTGACAAGCTTAAACTAAGATCAGAATTAACTTAGTTTTCTTATCATGAATCAAAAGGACTAAAACAAATGATCCTTTTTTCGTTAAGAAAAAACGAAAATCAGTTGGCATAGTTTTTCTCAACTGGAAAAAATTGAGACATAACAGTCCAAAAAAGATAATGGAAATATAAAAATTGCACCATATTTCATCAAGCAAAAGCAAAAAATAGGCAGTTAAATATGTTTTTCTTAATAGGAAGACGATTAACTAATACACAAATCGTTACCTTACGCTTTGATATGACAAACTAATATCATAATTAACTTAGTTTTCATATCAGGAAAGATTATAAGCATAATTTTTCCCTCGATTTCCATAACCACTCTCCCCACAAAGATATATCATTAAGCACCAGTTCAATTAAGAACTCTCCCTCTGTTAGTAGTTATTCCCCTGCAAAACAAAAGAATCACAAGCAAAACAACCTTTACCATAGAAAGGTTGAACCGATTTTAGCTATTACGTTCCAATAGTAAATAAACTAAAAAGGAAACTCATATGTCATGCTAGATACACAACTTATGTAAACATAAATTGATAATAGCATCATTGTGATTTTCACATATGAGTTTTAATCGGTATCTCTTTATGATCTTCTGATAAAGCCACCCGTAGATGGGGAAAAACAATTTGATGGTTTTTTAGGGAATGGAGAGACGACCGTGTGGACGGAGGATCCTCAACCGAGCAAACTGCCTATCCTCAAACAGATGCACTGCACGGAAGTGTTTTGATTTCGAGAGATCAATCTGTAGGACTCCATCCTAAACCAAGGCAATGGCCGTTCTAGAGTCAATTCGGTCACAAAGAAGGAAGAAGGTTGATCTGTAGGAGGGAAGATGAAAAGTGTGCGAGATCAATGATGATCAAGGATTGTGAATGTGTTTAAGGTTTCTGCAAGTTTTCTGTGAACTGTTGAGTTCGAATAAGTTCTGGTCGATTGATTGAATTCTTGAGAGTGATTGCTCGGATCAGAATTCTTATGTTGTTCAATGGTGGATTCATAGACTTATTTATATTGCCAGAATAGTGGACACATTGATCTCCAGTAAGTGTGACGGTTGCTCGAGTGAAAGAGTGGAAAGTGGAAAATCGTGGTTTAACGAGTTCCTGGTCGTGTGGAGACTTGGTTGATTGTCCACCCACTACCTTGCTAACTCCCTCTTGCACGACTTACTCACATTTCTCATCGTAGATGAACACACATGCCGTAGGCCGCCAAACCAAAACCCTAATTTATATCCCCCATGTGACGTGATTGATGTTTCAGGAACGTGGAGTCTGCAAAGCAGATGTGTATTTGATTAGTCAGTCGTTGACTTGATTAGACTATGAGCCTAAGTATTGTTCAGTCGAGCATGATTGATGAATGCTCTAGGATTCATGAATTGAACATGTCTGCTGGGACGTATAGTTCTCGAATGGATGATGTTGATAGTTGAGTCAATATAATGAATACTGATATTCTTAGCAAATATTGCTCGTATGATGAATTGTTGAATATTGATAGTTGGATCAATATTCGAGGATCTGAGCAAGTATTGCTCATTCGATAAATTACTGAATGTTGGTAGTCGGATAAATACTCGAGCATCTGAGCAAGTATTGCTCATTCGATAAATTACGAAATATTGATAGTTGGATCAATATTCGAGCATCTGAGCAAGTATTGCTCATTCGATAAATTACCGAATATTGATAGTTGAATATTGCTCATTCGATAAATTACCGAATATTGATAGTTGAATCAATACTCGAGCATCTGAGCAAGTATTGCTCATTCGATAAATTACTGAATATTGATAGTTGGATCAATATTCGAGCATCTGAGAAAGTATTGCTCATTCGATAAATTACTGAATATTGATAGTTGAATCAATATTCGAGCATCTGAGCAAGTATTGCTCATTCGATAAATTAATGAATATTGATAGTTGAATCAATATTCGAGCATCTGAGCAAGTATTGCTCATTCGATGAATTATTGGTAACATGACCAAATAAAAAATTTATCAAAATATTGGTAGCTGAACCGAATATTATATATTTAATCCAGATGTTGATTGTTGGATCAACATAAAATTATTAGTGTTTGAACTCGCTCAGAATTATGATTTGCAGAGCATTTGTTCGAAACCCTAATTTTGATCAATTGCTGGTCAATCGATGATTTACTGAAAATAAATGACTGAGTGAAGGAGGGACCGACTACATGGGATGATGGTAGACCACTTAGCGCCCAAGTGCTTGAGTGAGCATGCACCAAAATCCTTTGTTGACCAGTTGGTGAAAGGATGATCAAATGTTGGTTTAATCATTTATTAAAATAGTGCTCGTGTGAGCTTTAGATAGTAAAACCTAGTTATGGAGAGATGAGGGACCGACCAAGGGATTATGGAACCGGCCCTGGGTGGTCGGGGGACCAGCTGACGGTCGATTGAGCAAATCCCAAGTTGGTTGGAGAGAGTTTGGACCCAATATGAACTGCTGAGAGATAATTAGGTCTAAATCATGAAAGAGTGTGCAACCGGCTCCTTGCAAGCCTAAGGGCCGACCTTGGTCGGTCAAGGTGGCATTCCCGTGTCACCACATTGCCCGTGTATCAGTCCTGAGAGTTTCGATATTTTCTGGTGTGCGTTTGAGCAATATTTTGGATTTTCAGAAGAGTTTGATCTTGACTGAAACTCTCAATTTTGCTCGAATGAGCAAGTAGAACTTTGCTCACGCGACCGATATTTTGAGTATATTAAAATAATAATATTTTAATTTTTGACGTGAGAAGCCTAGTCGGTCATGTGACTATTTGACTTTTTGGATTTTTCATGGTTTCGACAATATTTGAAAAACTAGGGTTTTCGCTCAAATGATGGAGTTCCATGAGATGAAGGAAATAATAATATGAGAAAATAAGAGATTGTAAGGTGTGGGACCGGCCACAGCTAGGGCATGGCCGGCTGGCTAGGTGACCAGGTCCCGTGACACCTTTCCCTGTTTTTGTTTGATGAAAGTATGGAGAAACTAGGAGTTTCGCTCAAACGAGGGTGTTTGCTCAAATGAAGGAGTCTTCATAAGATGAGGGATATAGTAAATTAAAATAAAATAAAATAAAGTCACGGAAGCGGGGGACCGTCCGGCCGGTGGGTCTGGTCCCACGCCTCTTGTTTATTTTATTTAATATTATTTTCCTTTATAGGTTCCTCGTTCATCCATATTTTTGAATGCTCGTTCGTGCGTTCGGGTGCTCGTTCGTGCATTCGGGTGCTCGTTCGTGCATTATTGTCAAGTATACTTGCACTATTTTCTCGGAGCTTACTCGATGAAGGTTCATGAAATTCAGCTGAGAATAATTCATGAAATGAGTAATAAAAATTACTTGAGTATTTATTACTAATTCATGAAATTCAGTTGAGAATGATTCACGAGACGAAGTAATAAAATGAGTTGAGTATCTATTACTAATCCATGAAATCCAGTTGGGGATTAAGGGAACGGAGTAATGAGATAAAATGGTTATCTATTACTAATCCATGGAATCCAGCTGAGGATCAGCCATGGAACGGAGTAATGAGACAGAATAGATTATTTTATAGGAATTCAGTTGATGAATGACACACTAGAATTAATCTATTTGTAGAATCGAGATATGAGATAACTGAAGCATCATATTCATTATGAGGGGTGTATAGTCAGGGAAAAACGAGCGGCGTGATGTCCTGAAGGCGTTAAGCTCTCTAACAAACATTATGTCTAGGAACTGCCCAATCATTAAGAGATTCTATACATGGTCTCTCTACGTAGTCAGGGAACAACGAGCAGTGTGACGTCCTGAAGGCGTTAAGATCTCTAACAAACATTATCTCTTGGAGCCTCCCAATCATTTTGATTCTATGTAGAGGTGATGATGAAATGTGTGAAGCATCAAACGCTCAGCTGGGAGGCCTTTTGAGAAACATATTCATCATAGCTCTGAGAGGAATGTTCGCTCAGTCAGAGACCGTGAAACGGTTCACGGATCATAAAATATGAATCGTCACATACATTCCTGAAGCCGGGTCAAAAACATGCAATATCATGATTTTACAATTTTATCCCTTGCCGAAAATCCACCATCAACACCACCTAAAAGGTTAGAATCAAATCCTGCTATATCAAATAGTCACACAAATCATAAGAGATCGCCATAGTATGAGATCAGAATATTAAGCCTAGTAAAAACCGAAATAACATCTCATAATCGAATACAAAGCATATAAGATATTCATTCACATCAAGCAATGCAATCAAAACTATCAAAAGAATAACACAAATGATTTAAATAAAAGCTTAATCATTCATATTATTGATAATTTGAATAGACTTTACACAAACATTGAAATAAATTAACAATTGATTAGTTTATTCTAAGAATTCCTTGGATTCTCTTAGAGTTTCTCAATTTTCTTTGAAACCATATCTGCAGATTCTGTAGGATTCCAATCTTCTTCAACGACAACCAGTCTTGGTTCAAGGCTCACAAGATTGTTGTTGACCTCCTTTAATTCCTTTTGCAAGTCTCTTTTCATGTTCCAGACTTCAAATAAAATTAGATCTAATTTTAGTGAGATATTTTTGAGAAGATTGTCATTAAGAGATGACAGTTCTTCACCAGGAACAATATGATTAAGAACTGGAGTAGAATCTGAATCACCATCCGACTATTCGAGACGAAGTTTCTTATTAGGAAACAAGTGAAAACGCATAGGATACCAAATATACCCTACTTTTTCGTTCGAAAACCTGTATAGACAAAACTTAATACAATATCAAGCATACCAACTTAATGACCCTTGACAATATGTATATAGAGTTTAAATCTCAACCTCTACTCAATCAGTACCTGTACAAACACAAGGTCCGTGAAACTGATTATTAAGCAGAGTACTTGGACGGTCTCAAAAATTAATATCCAAGATCAATCTAGTCATATCCAAGTAATCCAATCAGAATTCTTCAAAGTGGTTAAACTTGTTATTTATCTTTGAAGATACGAATTCTACAAGAAACAAGTCTCGTAATCGATTACAATTAATTGGACGTGTCTACTTAAATTGAAACGTACAAACCTGTGTAAACCAAATTATAAAGATAAATACTATAACGCGGAAAGGGAAAAACAAAATACACCCGAATTTTTGTTAACGAGGAAACCACAATAGCATAAAAACCCCGGGACCTCGCCCAAATTGAACATCACATTATATTGAGCCTACTATCAGACTTCAGACTGGAGTGTTCGATGGATCAAGTCTCAACAACAAAATATTGTTATTCTTTTAAGAGATGGCAAGACATCGTAAATAGTCTCATTATATCAACGAACATCAAAGATGGAAACCCAAGTAATAATATTCAAATTTGATCCATAGCCATAATGTGCAAAGTTCTTCTCTTCTAAAGCCACACGGGACAAGATGTGCTTTTCAACACAATCAAATTGTGTTGAGGTGAGGAGTAGAGTGCTCACCTCTAGGCTCCTGCACAGAATTTGTAATACCCTTCTTTACAGAACGTTTGGACCCGACTCTTCTCTTCATCTGAGATTTTACCTTTTCCTTTGAAACATTCAATCTTTTAGGAGAACAAGAGTTAACTTTATTTACCTCAGGATTGGACTTTTGAATAAGTTTAAGCACATTTCCAAACGACTAGCCCTCTGTTGTAGTTCGTTGACATACGTTAGTTTATTTTTGTACTTGAAACATTGTGTGAGTCCGTGACACTCAATGGTATAATAAGGTCATGTCGGTTTGGAAATCGATTTAGGAACGTCATTAATAGCTAAACAAAGAGTACTTTAAACATTAACAGAGTATTCATTAGTATATGAAAAAACCATTACATCCTCCAACGATTTTGATGAAGAATCATCATCCAAAATATCAAGATATATACGAGTATTGCTACATTCATCAAAATTAATAATTTCACCCAAGAGTGCTACACTTGATCCATCATCCTCTTCGGAATCATAATGATAAGATGTTTCATCACGCATTGCAGCAAAACTCTTGTTGCCGGTATATTTCTTCGGTTTTGGGCACTCATTGGCAAAGCGACTGAACCCTTTACACTTGAAACAACATGGCATGTACTCATCGTAAGTATCGTTAGATTCCATGTTCACAGAAATACGATTATGTGGCTTAGCTGACGTATGAGGCTATTTTATAGTGAATGGTTTATTTCTCTTCCTAAGAAGTTCTCTAAACTGTCTTGTGATTAATGAAACTGAGTTATCAAGATCTTCACCTGAAAATTCATGATCAACAAGATTATCATAGAGTTGTCAACACTTTCACTTTTAAGAGTTTCGGTGTTTTTCAGTGCCTTGAACGAAGTATCCTTTACGACTTTGGATTGCAGTTCATGATCAAAGATCTTTAACTTTCCAACTATGGTGTTTCTGGAAAGTGTTGCAAGGTGATCTCCTTCCATGATGGCATGTTTCTTAGACTCATATCTTTCTGGTAAAGATCCGAGAATTTTCATCACAATGTCCTTTTGAGAAATTGTCTTCACTAACGCATAACATGCATTAACAATTCTAGACACTTTTTGGTTAAACTCATCATCAGATATTCGAAGATTTTCCCAATCATAATTTAGGTTTTGAAACCTAGCTTCTTTTTCTGAGGTATATCCTTCTAATACGATTTCTAAGATATCCGAAATATTTTAGACTTAGTGCATGAAGTCACATGGTGATGAAGATCTTGTCTTATGGCATGAATAATAGCATTTGATCCTTCAGAATTATGCTTTGCAACATTTATCTCGGCTTCACTATATTCTGCTAAGTCTTTCTCAACAATGTTTCCATCTCTACAACTGTCGGAGAATTGTATCTTATAACTACAATTTTCCACGTCTGAAAATCACGGGCTTGTAGAAAGGAACGCATAACAATTTTCCAGCATAAGTAATTTGTGCCATCAAAAGCTTGGGTACATTTATCGAGACTGCACTCATGTCCCTATAGTCATATTTCTTCAAACACAGACTTATCAGGTATTTTGCCTATTTGCTTGCTCTGATACCAATTGAAAATGCGGGCACCAAAATACACCACCAACTTTTTCTTAGGAAACCTATGGACTAAACTCAAATACAATTCCGAGAATTACAACTTAATGAATCTCATTCAGGAATTATACGAAGAGCTTATATCTCTTTCTCTCACAATAAGTATGTAAACAGAAACAAAACAAGTCCGTGAACCTGATTATTCCGTGAGGGTACTTGGATGATTTCAAAGATCAATATACAAGATCAATCAAGTCGTATCCAACAGTTGCAATCAAATTATCTACTTGAATTCATTTATGTACAACTTATAATATTTCAATTATAAAGATAAACTATATAATACGAAAAATAAATAACACAGTCACCAGAAATTTTGTTAACGAGGAAACCGCAAATGCAGAAAAACCTCGGGACCTAGCCCAGATTTGAACACCAAACTGTATTAAGTCGCTACAGACACTAGTCTACTATCAATACCTCATACTGGAATGTAGTTGAGACCGAATCTACCGTCACAACGGTTCAGTTACAGTCGCGTTCCTTACGCCTCTTGAATCCCGCTAGACTCCGCGTAATTGATTCCCTTACCTGACGTCCTTTACAGCCTAAAGTTGCTTCAACTCAATTGAAGACTCTAAACCAATCCGCCTCCCACAGATAAGCCTATATGTAATTTCCGTTTTGATCAAAGATCAAGGTGAGGTAGGAAATCGATTGAAATAGACAAAGTCTAGCAAACCTCAAAATCCGGTTTTATGACTCCCGAAGAGCAACTTCACCTCAAAAATAGATACTTGTGGAATCACAAAGTATGAGATAAAGAAACTTTGTGATTTATATTTATCTTGCTTTTTGGAGCTAAAGGCTCAACAATCAAAACAATATCAGGATACACAAACTATTAAGATAAAGATAGTTGTACCTAGCTTCACGAATCCCTAGGTGAATTATTTTTAGTCGCTAAACCTAAAAAGGTTTTAAAAAAGGACGAATCTAGTTTATAACTAGGACACACAAGAATAGTGTCAGGGATTCAAAGATCCCAGTTGTTTGAGGTTCTCCTTATACAGACTTACAAGATCAAGGTTGCTTTAGATTCAAGCTAAGGTATCTTTGGAATCAAGAAATTAATAATCACCATTATATGAAAAACTTGACTTGATGTCATAATAAAATATACACCCTGGTTAGGATGAACCATAACCAAACCGTGTAAAATGACTTGTTCATGAAAGGTTAGCCGAAACTAGCCAGTCGAACGATAAGCTTAACCATTTTCATATAACATTATAAGACTTTAATATTGAGTCACAAATGTGATCAACCATGTCTAGATAGTTTGTTTAGAGAGTTGTTCAAATGTCGATTATCTCATAGAAATAATTCTTATGCATCTGAAAATATTCGACAGGGTAAGTACGTGTACAATATACCTCTTCGTGAGTATTTTTGTCATGTTATGTGTACCGGGTTTGTATACCCTTAAGAAAAAAACGGGTTCAGGAATCCACATGATCTTTTGCGGTTTTCATAATGGGTGAAAAAACGGGGGTCTAACAACCACTCATAATATTTCGTTCGACAATCTGTATGGACTAACTCCAATATAATTCCGTGAGAATCAACTAGAAAGTCAGACTCAATCAAGGAAATATATCCAGGAGTTGTATATCTATTTCTCAATACAATATGAAATTAGACAGATAGAAATCAGTGTGCCCGAGAAATAACTCGAACGGTATCAAAAACCAATGTTCAAGGGTCAATCAATTTCAATCAACAACCAAAGGTTGGATTTTCCAATTGATTGAACTATGTGTGAGTGGGGAAAAACGATTTGCTGGCTTTTACGGAATTGAAGAGTCGACCGTGTGGAGACTCCTTGAACCGAGCAAAATGTTGAACCTTACACAGATGCACTGCAATAAGGGAGTGCTTTAAGTTCGAGAGATCAATCTGTAAGACCCCGGACTAAACCAAGAACAATGGCCGTTCCAGAGTCAATTCGGTCACAAGAGAGGATGCGTTGATTTGTAGGAGGGAAGCTGAGAAATACATGAGATCAATGGTGATCTGAGATTGTAGGTGTGTTATGAATTCAACGTGAAAATGCTCTGAATGATTGAATTTTGATCAATTGAGAGTAATTTCTGTGAGTTCATGTAGACGAAAGATTGTCTGTATGAACTTTGATGAGAAATTGCTCGTCTTGGCGAATGTTGTTCGAGTGTTCGAAAACTTCTGTCTTTTCAATCAGGATTCAGGGACATTTTATAATGCCTTAGTTGAAAACACCATGATCCCGTGAAGTGTGACAGTTGCTGGAATCAGAGAATGGGAAACGGGGAAATCATGTTAAAACCAATTACTCATCGTGCGGAGACTTGGTTAACTTTCCACCCACTACTTTGCTGACTCTTCCAACTGATTGCACGACTTTCTCACATTCTCATCGTGGGTGAACACACGTGCCGTAGACCTCCAGACACAAACCCTAGTTAATATCCCCCCATGTGACACGATTGAAATCTCGTGGAGTCAGTTGCTGACTTTGTGGGATGATGAGTCCATGTATTGCTAAGTTGAACATGATTAGCAAATGTTCCGAAACTCATGAATTATATGTATGTCTGCTGAGATGAGGTATCTATAACCTAAGACGAGGAAAACTGTGTTGCTAAATTGTTGAATATTGATAGTTGAACCAATATTCTTTGGTTTGAGCAAATATTGCCGGTTCGAGCGAATATTGCTAATTGAGCAAATATTGCTAGTTTGAACAAATATTGTTCTTTTGATGAATTGTTGGTAGCTGGACCAAATAAAATATTAATTTAATTTACTGACTGCTGAGTCGAGAAAAATAAATACGAATGTTAATCATGGAATCAACATAAAATTATCAGAGTGTTCGAATCTGCTCAGAATTACGTTTCTACAGAGCTCTGGATTCAAAACCCTAATTTTACCGAGATAATGATTTATTGCAAATCACATAAGACCGGATACATGGGATGATGGGTTCACCATACAACACCCAGATGCTCGAATGAGCAAAAATACCAAAGTCTCTTGAGGACCAGTTGGTGAAAGAATGATTAAATGTTGGTTTAATCATTTACTGAATAATGCTCGTGTGGGCGACAAATCATAAAACCTGGTTTTATGGAAAATATGAGGGATCGGCCAAGAGGTCATGGGACCGGCTTTTGATGGCCGTGGGACCAGTAGATGGTCATTTGAGCAAACTTCCAATTGTTTGGAAAGAGTTTGAACCTAATATGAGCAGCTGAGCAAATTAGGTTAAAATCATTAAAGCACGCGGGACCAGCTGTTTGCAAGCCTCAGGGTCACCCTTGGTCGGTCAAGGGGATGTGCCCATGTCACCATAATATTCACGCTTCAGTCCTGAGAATTTTGATATTTTCTGGTGCACATTTGAGCAACATTTGGAGAAAATATGCAAAATTCATGGTTTTGCTGAAACCGGAAAAAATACATGAGATGCTGAAAATAATAAATAAAACAAGGAATTACAAGGTGTGGGACCGGCCACGGCTAGGGCATGGCCGGACGGTTGACACGCGGTCCCATATGCTTTTCCCAATTTATGTGATTTTATGTATTTTTCTCTGATTTAAGGGAAATTCCATGAAACTGGAGAGTTTGGCGAAATTAGGGAACTTCCATGAGATGAGAGACATAAATTAAAATATAAAATAAGGAATGGGAGTGTGGGACAGGAAATGGCCGTGGCATGGCCGGCCGGCCAATGGGCACGGGTCCCAAGGCACTCTTCCCAATTTTATGTAATTTTGATGATTTTAGATAATTTTCATAAAATCAAAGGGATTTGTTGAAAATCAAGATATTTTGTTGAAATCAGGGAGTTTTCATGAAATCAGGAAACAAAACACCAAATAATAATAAAATAATGGGCGTGTGGGACCGACTAGGGCATGGCCGGGCGGCTAGAGTCCGGTCCCACAAGTTTTCCTAATTTTTTAATATTTTCCATGATTTTAAAGAAAATACATGAAATTAGGTAATTTTAGGGAAAATTCATAAAATCAAGGAATTTTCATAATTTGAGAAGGAATAATAAAATAATGGGATGCGAGGTGTGGGACCGGCCACGTCCAAGTCATGACAGGCCGGCCGACGGTCCCGCGACACCTTTCCCAAATTTTATTATTTTTGATAAAATCATGTGATTTAGATAAAAATACATGAAATTAGGTAATTTTCATGATTTTAGGGAAAATTCATAAAATCAAGGAATTTTCATAATTTGAGAAGAAATAATAAAATAATGGGACGTGAGGTGTGGGACTGGCCACGGCCAAGACATGGCCGGCTGGTGCTCGGTCCCGCGACACTTTCCCTAATTTTATTATTTTTGATAAAATCATGTGATTTAGATAATTTCTTTGAAATAAAGGAAATTTCCTGGAACAAGAGGATTTTCATGAGATCGTGAAAATAGTAAAAATATGATAAAATATAAAATTGGGCGTGGGACTAGTCACGGCATGACTGGACGGCTGGTGAGCCTAGTCCCCCGGTGCTTTTGCTTAATATTTTATTATTATTATTTTCCCTTCCTTTTGATAAAATATAAAATTGGGTGTGGGACTAGTCAGATGCCTGTTTCATTGAATATTTATTACTAACATGTGGAATTCTGCTGGGAAGAACCACAGATTGAAGTAACGAAATATAACGAGGAATCGTAGAGTATTGCTGGATATTCAGGCGATTAATTGACGACTCGTAGAATATTGCTGGATATTCAGACGATGGATCGTAGAATATTGTTGGATATTCAGACGATTTAAGATAACTAATTGCTGGTTCTATACTAGAAGGGCTTCTTGTCTAGGAGCATTTATTGTCTGAGGGTTGAGCAATATGAACTTGCTGGAGTGTCATATTCCTCTTGCATAGTCGGGGAAAACCTGGTTACATACCGAAGATGTTGTCTCTCTATACTAGCAGACATGTTGTCTAGGAGCCGCCCAATCTTTCGATTCTATACAGTATGAGATGTGTCGTGGCCTCAGCTGAGAGACTACACATCTTCATCTTCCCTGAGATACTTTCTCCATCAGAGGTGGCATGAGCTTTCATGCATAGAGACATGAGTCTCGATACTCATCCGATTACCGGATCCGGAGTAATTACTGAAATTGCTTAGTATTCATGAGATGTGTCGTGGCCTCAGCTGAGAGACTACACATCTACATGTACTCTGAGAGACATCCTTCTCAGTCAGATATTTTATGGCATGAGCTTTCATGCTTTCATGAGAGACATGAGCCTCAATACTCATCCGGTTGCCGAATTTGGAGTATAGTTTTACAATTCTACCCTTTGTCGAAAATTCACCATCTACATTAAGTCCCCTGCTTACTGAGGAATAGTCATGTTCCTCAATCAACATTGAATAGTGAGTTTCCAGGTACAGACAAGAATAAGTAATTGAACTTAGTCATAAGATAAGATATTACCGGATTTCGACTGAATGAGCAAACCATGGTTTGAGCGGAAACCTCTGTGGAATAATAGAACATCATCCAGTGAACATAAATTGATGTAGAACCGTTGATTCGATGGTGGAACCTTGGTTGGTTTAGGATTCACGGGCCGGGCCCAAAAGGAAATCCTTATTTAATTAGGTTTTGGAAATAAAATTAGGTATAAAAGGGAATTAATCCTCTTTTTTTTTCTCTCACGTCTACCACCTCCTTCATCTCCCTCACGTTCGTGCATCAAGAGCAGCTAGAGATTTTCTGTCGGAGTTGCCACCGCCGCCGCTGTCCGATCACCGTCCATCCAGTTTCCGGCCGGCGCCGTCAGGTGAGTCGATTTTTTTTTCCAGAGTTTGCTGATTTCATGAGGTGTTCATGCTTCCATCATGTTAAAATTCTATACATGTGTATATGTTGATGTGAGTTTTGTAGAAAAACCCTTGTTTTATCAAACGTATGTTCGTTCGATCGTTAGTTTTGAAAACTAACAAAAATCCCTGATTTATGAGAGATTTCTTTATATATGTGGACTTAGGTTCAGTGATAAAACTTAGTGTATGAGCTTTCATGTGAACCAAGATTTTACCTTAATAGATGTGAGCTTTCACAAAACCGAAATAAACTCCGTTTTAAAGGATAATGCTCATTCGAGGAAAATAGACATATATATTTTGATGTATGTAAATTTATGTCCAATGATAAAACTTTATTTTTGAGCTTTCACGAGAATTAGTATTCTATCACAATAGGTGTGAGCTTTCACAAAACTAGCATAAACCTTCGTTTTTTAATAAAACGCTAATACGAAGGAAAATAATTTTTTTTTAATATATATGTAGCCGTGACATATTTTATGTGAAACATGATGACATATTTTATTCACATGGATTTGTTCTTATTAGATAAATTCTGAAAATTTATATGAACAAATTGCATTAATTATTGATTTGTAAAATCAAGACATGGGTTTTGAGTAACCTTCAAACTAGACAACTTATTTATGATGAAGTCATGTCTTATTGTAAATTTCATAGTTCAGTTGTGTGAATGTTCACGTTATGAAAATTATGTATATGATTTTATGAGAAAATCAATTTTGAAGATTAATAAAGTTTTGTTCGTTACCGCAGGTTTCAAGGAACGAACTAATTTCGTGTGTTAACTCTTGTATTGCAATCAGTATTGTTAGTGAAATTGAAAGAGGTAAGAGTTCAAGATTTACCATTTGTAGACACCGGCGTTTTAATTTGCATGATTCCATCATCTTATTGAATTCGCAGATGACTGAAACATTGTATGGATTTCACAGCAGCTTTGCGAGGATATCTGATTCTCCATCCAATGATGCTTCCAGAGATAAAAGGTGTGCAGATGATGCTATCTCCATAGAGGAAACATGCACGGATGAGACTTCCATTGGTGAGGAAGACGAAACACCTGGAGTCAAGAATGTCCCAAACATAGATGACACATTCTTTGAAGTTCCGGAGCCCGAAAATCGTCTCAAGTCCCCGGTATATCGCCTTCTGATCAATTCCAGGACGGTCACTCAAAAGAAATTGGTGACTCCTCGTGCTGCTATTCGGTTCTGTCTTGAACGAGGATTATTCCAGGCTTCAATGATTGAATTCAAGCTTTCTCGACGCCCCTTAGAGAAGTTCTCGGGATGGTCTAGACACATGATAGGATTTCCTCGTGTTAGAGCTATGCTGGATAGAGCACAAATTAGCAGGGCCGTTCAAACATCTGGAGATTTGTATATCTTTCATGACGCATGAGGTATTGTAGCTCTTCTTGCTCGCTGGTGCATCCCAACTCACACGTTTATATGCAGCTGGGGAGAGTTCACTATTACCTTGGAAGATGTAGTTGCTTTATTGCATCTTCCAATTACAGGTAACTTTCCTAAAGAACTTTGGACAGCGGAAGAGAAAGCAGTTTCCAAAACTTTAACAGCTGAGATAGAGAGAATCAACAATGTTTTTGGTAAAGGTTGTTACGCTCATTGGTGGCCACGAGACGTCCCTCTTGATGAACCCGACGGTATGTTGTCTACTGCTGCTTTCTTGTGCTTATGTCTGTCTAGGGATGTGTTTGAAAATGCTGGTACCTTGTTGAAGCCGTTTGTAATTCCTTTCGCTATTAAGCTGGCTCAAGGTGAACAACTTCCGCTAAGTAGCTTATTCTTGGGCTCTTTATATTCTAACCTAGACTCTTTAGTCGTAGACTCCAGTGTTTCGAACGACTTCATGAAGATTGAATGCTATGCCAACACGATGTTTCTCCAAGCTCTGATGTGGGAGCGTTTCGGGAACTATGCACCCATTCCCCGTAGTGTCTTACAAAGTCTGAACTCTGCTGATGCTCGACGTATCTTCCATGAGAAAGACAACGCTAGGATTATGCGCTGGTCTACGAAGCAAATTCAGTCCAAGACACGCTTCATTAACGTATGAGATGACGAGTCTGAGTTCAACTTCCGTCCTTGGGTGGTGGTTCCTCCTCACGTTTCTCAATTGACGACTTTCAATGCTGGAGAAAGTAAGTATTTGAAATCTAATGCTGATTTGAGCGATGACGAAAGATCTTTCATGCAGAGTTGCACTCCCGGTCATCTAATATCAGCAACGTATGAAGATTTTTCGGTGAGGAGTATAACATTGATAGAGCCGCCCGTCAGATGGGTATGGACCAATGTGTTCCAACCTTCAGAAGGAGAAGACCATGAGTGGAACAACTTAAGACTTGCTTAGATCACACGCATGATGAATAGAGATCTTATTGGTTCCCATGTGCTGATCGAACTACGTATGTGACTCCAGGCTACATGGAATTCTGGGATCAGCAGCTTGAGCGTCTTAATGATTATGTGACGTCTGTCCAACCTTTAGTGAAAGATCCTCCTTCTTCTGAGATGAGTGCCTCTCATCCCAGACTAAGGATATTTCTGGTGGTGACAAGCGAAAGACATCTCCAGGAGGTTCACCAGTATGTATTCTTTTGCATATTCCTCATACAACTCGTATAATCGTCTTTAATTATCACATCAATTTCTTTTGCAGGAGGTTCGTGCTGTGAGATCTCGAATTGAAGTGAATTTCTCAGAGGCGGAGGCAATTTCCCACGGTGGAGAAGGCAGTAGCAAGAATTGCAAGTTGTTGCCCAACACCATAAAGTCCCCAATCGCCTTTTTGGTGAGTTTTTGATATTTTTCCGCTGTGACTTCTTCCATCCGCATTATCAGGATCTCAAAACCAATATTTGTTATTTGGTCACAGGACTTTGCTCCGTCTAGTATTGACGGTCTTCGACTCTCTGCTGCTGGGCAGACGACTTTTGATTTGAACGTTGAAGAAGAAGTCGTCGTGAGTAATTTTCTTTACCATCAGACATAAATATTTCATGTGAAAATGCTAACTACTTGATAATATGTCCAGGAGGATGTCGTCATGGAGGTGGAAAGTGCTGATGTTCGATCTTCCTCTAAGAACATAGACGAAGGCACTTCCAAAGATTCGGAGCCAAATAGAAGTAATGTGCCCCTTGTCGTTAATACGGACAATCATAATTCCTTGAGTACTTCGGAGACCCCCAAAGTGAGTATATACCTTGGATACTCTTCATAGAAGTATGAAAGTGCTGATTTGTGAATGAATGAATGAGAATCCATGTGTATATACGAAAAACTTGGTCGAACTTCGTCGTCAGAAAATTCAGAACCCAGTTTTTTACCAAAAACGCCGTAAAATCTTCATATGGAGTCGGATTTTCATGATTTGCTTATGCATATTCAAGCCCGGAAAATTTCCAAGCTTTAAATCAGAAGCTTTTTAAGTTTTGAGCACGTTTAGGGCCTGAAAAAGATAAAATAGTAAACTTCCAGGAGACTTTCAGAACTTTTTCAGATTGTATGTTGCCCGATGTTTTGATCACACCTCCTAGATCGTTCTCTCAATTGCCATGAAATTTTGACATGTTATAAATGACTTACATACAAAGAGAATGGTATATAACCCAACTCTAGACTCCACACCAATTGCTCCCAGTTCGTCATTGAACACAGGGCAGTGTAAAATTTCATCAGCTGAGTTTCTTTGAAAACGTGTTTCACGACTTTGATGCTACTTGTGCACATCTTAGATGTATTATAAGGAACTTACATGATTTTAGTTCACTTACTCTCTTAATTTTATGATTTTATTGGATTTATCCCCTTGAATCATTCTAATCCCATGTAATCTTCGCATTAGGTGCCTAACAACGAAGTTGGGAATCATGAATCCAGTAATGATGGTTTGGGAAATCTAGGAGTTGTTGATGACAATACTTCCATATATGTGCCTCAAGATGATGAAGTGATGGTCTTTAATGCCGTGGAGGTTGAAGAAACTCCAATTATGCCTCAGACGGTGGAACCCGAACCCGAAACAGCAAAAGCTACTTCCTCTGAAATCGTCTCTATGATTATCGATGCTGCTCCAGTAGCTGAGAACCAGATGATAGTGCACGAGTATCCTACTGCAGGGATTTCCTTTGATCCTCAATTTGGTGAGTTACTCCCATATCACCATCTTGTTGGAGGATTTAGCGTTCCCATCGGATATGCTGCTATGTACAAGGAACTGTGGGAAATGTATGGACACATTGTTGTTACTCAGGATCCAGGACGCATTATTTCTTGACGAGACAAGTAGAAGTCATCTTGCGTCAAAGACTTGAAGTTATCAGTAAAGTAGTAAAGGGTGATGTTCCCTTCCCTACCAGTGATGTCGTGTTGAAGAAGATGAATGAAGTTGCCGAACTAACCAGGAAGCTGGAGGCGGAAAAGGCAACCTTGAAAGTCTTGGAGGAGGCAGAAGAGCAGAAACCTTTATTTGATGGCTTTCTTTAGTTTCCTTTCCATAATATCAAGAACATTGAACTCTGTGAGAGATGTGAGATTTTATTTGGGTTTTGATTCTTTGATAGGTGTCGAGTCTGTGACTGAGAATTTTCTTTGATTTTGGATTTGATAGAGATTTTCTTTAAGTAAAGTGAATTGAATTTCTGATAAATTGCTGAATTAAAATACTGATTGCAAACGTATTGGAGGGATTGAAATACAATGAAAGAAAATCCTAAATGCCAAATCCAGACGTCATGAGTGCTCAAACGCCCAGTACCTTGAATGCCTAATAATTTCAGATAAACGCCTTAAGCCAATTCTCGTGAATTACTGGCAGGGTTTTATCATCTGTGTTGATCAATTTGTAGTATCCTCTAGTTATGGACTTAGCAACCATAAATGGTCCTTCCCAATTGGAGCTCCTTGCTGAGTGGAGATCTCGTTTAGCCTCCTTGAAAACCAAATCCCCTTCCTTGAATTTGTTTGGTTTAGTAGTTCACGCCTTGAATATATTTTGTGTATTCCATGGTTGTGGCACGTATGCACATTCATGTAGAGGAAAGTACCCAGCATACTGTCTGTCGTGCTTAGCCAGGTCCTCAGCAATAAACCTCTTAATAGAATGACTGACTTGGAGAAGCACTGAACCCAACCATTGGGTATAATATTGGCGAGGTGAAGTTATCCATTCATAACTTTTGGTAATTTCTAAATCGTTTGTAGGGAAAAGTCCTTGAATCAAAGTATCATATTTGAACATTGGTAATATTGGAGCATGAAGAGGAATAAGACTTGCCTGAGCTCGAAACCTCTTGACAAAGGTATGTGGATTTTCCATAGGTTCTTGCGTAAGTCCCATCAAGGTTTTTACTTCCTCCAGATGCTCAAACGGTGGGGCGTCCTCTACTTCTTCTTCTGACTTGGAGTCTTTGTCGGCGACAGAGTGTGTTGAAAGCTTTGAAGTTACCCTTCCAGCATGAATCCAAGTTTTTCCAAGGATCATGTCATATACAAGATCTTCTCGAATTATGTAAAACTTGGTCTCAGTGCAGACCAAATTCTCCGTGACTTTGAGAATGATGAAGCCGTATGCATCTCTGGAGATTCCTTCATGGTATCTGATTACTATGGGAGCATGAGTAGCTTCTTGTCGAGCAATGCCAGCAGCTCTAAGAGTTTTGAAAGGGATGATGTTGACGGCGGTGCCGACATCAACAAATGCTCTTCTGAATTCATTTCCTTTAATATGCACGGTGGTGAGCAGTCCCCAGTCATACATTTCTTTGTCGGTGGTTGATGGTTCAGGAGGTACTTCTGGAATCAGTAGGCGTTTCCCAGACACTATGTGGTTCAAAGCTGTGAACATGTCTCTTCTTTGTGCTTTTTATAGATAGAGCAATTCGCAAACATGCTATATCAATGACTGAACTGCTTCCTTGACTGGTGCTTCAAAAATAGAGAAAGTCCTGACAGGAAGAGGATCTCTGTGTACTCCTTCGGCTCCAAGGTTAAGTTCTTCTGACTCAACCTTTTCTCTGAATATGCGTTTCAAAACTTTGCAGCTACTTGTGGGGTGATTGACGAACCTGTGAAATCGGCAGTAACGAGGATTTTCCATGTCTTCCTCAGTTGGGTCTCTCCTAACGTATGTCAATTTGATTGCACCATCTTGGATCCAGGCGTCTAATAGTTCGAGCACTTCTCCAATGGGGAGAGGAAAATCAGGTGCATCATCAGGAGCATATGTGCGTTGGCCAGGAGCATGTGTCTCTGGTTTGTCCTTCTTTTGCGTCTTTGGAGGAGCTGAAGCATGCTTGTTCGGGGATTCATACTTGCGCTTGCTCCCTTCTGCAACAACGTTTGTAGAGGACTGCAGGTTGTACTGCTTGTTGATCAGGAGTCTGCTTCCTCGAGTGTCACGTGATTCCTCAGTCTTTGTGGAATTTGCTCTTTCTAACAGAGCAGGTGCAGTGGTTGATGATCTCTTCGCGGCTTCGTGAAGTTCTGAGAAAGTATGGAATCGAAGATTCTCCAGTAGAGCTCTGTAGACCGGGAGCATGCCGCTGATACACAAATCTACCAGCTGCTGCTCTGTGACATTTGGGTCATGATAGTCCAGGGCCTGGACTCTGAATCTTTTCACGTAATCATTGGGATTCTCACTGACCCTCTGGAACATTCTTCCAAGATCAGAGAGCGTGACTTGCTCTGACACGAAAAAGTACTTCATGTAGAAGGCGTTGATCATTTCTCCCCAATTGTTGATAGTCCCCAGTGCGATGTTTTTGTACCAGGTGTATGCTCTGCCTTTCAAGGATTTTGAAAACTTTTTGATAAGAACAACATGGTTATGTTCATGCTCTCCCAAGGCTTCGAGAAAACGTGAGACATGTTTTCGAGCATTGCCAGTTCCATCATACAGAGTGAAAGTTGGAGAAATGTAACCTTTTGGAAGGGGAATCCTCTGCGTAGCGGCAGGATAAGGAGGTTGGTGATGATGGAATGTGATGTCTTGTCTTTTCCACGGTTCTCCAGAAGACGCTCCAAGTCTTCTCGAGTAATGAAATTTGACGGCTCTTTCGCTGATGAATCACATGCAGCTTTGCCGACTTCGTCATCATTCACTGTATGAATTGGAATCACCTCAGGATCAGCGTCTGAGGATTTCTCTTTCTCTTTTCCCTTTTCTTGAGTCTTCTCTGACATCTTATCAGTAAGAGTTTTGAGATAATTACACAGCTCCTTCTGTGTAGCAGCCATGTCAGTCTGATTCTTTACAAGAGTCTCGTGCGCTTTGATAAGATCAGCAAGGGTAGGTGGTGGATTTCCTATGACTTCTTCAGGGTGTCGACCGAACAGGGGATGACCTTCAGCGTGAGGAGGAGTAATGTCACCACCGTCAGTGTTGGAGGCCGGAATCGTTTCCGGGATATTCTAATTGTCATTGTTGTTGCTAGTGCTAGCGTCGTTTGTATTAGGATCTGCGATCGTACGTGACCTAAGATCAACCATCTTGTGAAAGCTTGAGATTGCAACCGAGAGATTAATCTCCCACTGTGGTCGCCAATCTGTGAGTGGGGAAAAACGATTTGCTGGCTTTTACGGAATTGAAGAGTCGACCGTGTGGAGACTCCTTGAACAGAGTGAAATATTGAACCTTACACAGATGCACTGCAAGAAGGGAGTGCTTTAAGTTTGAGAGATCAATTTGTAAGACCCCGGCCTAAACCAAGAACAATGGCCGTTCCAGAGTCAATTCGGTCACAAGAGAGGATGGGTTGATCTGTAGGAGAGAAGCTGAGAAATACATGAGATCAATGGTGATCTGACATTGTAGGTATGTTGTGAATTCAGCGTGAAAATGCTCTGAATGATTGAATTTTTCTCAATTGAGAGTAATTTTTGTGAGTTCGTGTAGACGAAAGATTGTCTGTATGAACTTTGATGAGAAATTGCTCGTCTTGGCGAATGTTGTTCGAGTGTTCGAAAACTTCTGTCTTTTGAATTAGGATTCAGGGATATTTTATAATATCGGAGTTGAAAACACCATGATCCCGTGAAGTGTGACAGTTGTTGGAATCAGAGAATGGGAAATGGGGAAATCATGTTAAAACCAATTACTCATCGTGCGGAGACTTGGTTAACTTTCCAACCACTAATTTGTTGACTCTTCCAACTGATTGCACGACTTTCTCACATTCTCATCATGGGTGAACACACGTGCCGTAAACCGCCAGACCAAATCCTAGTTAATATCCCCCCATGTGACACGACTGAAATCTCGTGGAGTCAGTTGCTGACTTTGTGGGACGATGAGTCCATGTATTGCTGAGTTGAACATGATTAGTAAATGTTCCGAAACTCGTTTTACCGAGATGATGATTTATTGCAAATCACATAAGACCGGCTACATGGGATGACGGGTTCACCATATAACGCCCAGATGCTCGAATGAGCAAAAATACCAAAGTCTCTTGAGGACCAGTTGGTGAAAGAATGAATAAATGTTGGTTTAATCATTTACTGAAATAATGCTCATGTGAGCGACAAATCATAAAACCTGGTTTTATGGAAAATATGAGGGACCGTCCAAGAGGTCATAAGACCGGCTCTTGATGGCCGTGGGACCAGTAGATGGTCATTTGATCAAACTTTTAATTGTTTGGAAAGAGTTTGAACCTAATATGAGCAGCTGAGCAAATTAGGTTAAAATCATTAAAGCACGCGGGACCAGCTGTTTGCAAGCCTCAGGGTCACCCTTGGTCGGTCAAGGGGATGTGCCCATATCACCATAATGTTCACGCTTCACTCCTGAGAATTTTGATATTTTCTGGTGCACGTTTGAGCAACATTTGGAGAAAATATGCAAAATCCATGGTTTTGCTGAAACCGGCAAAAATACATGAGATTATGAATATAATAAATAAAACAAGGAATTACAAGGTGTGGGACTGGCCACGGCTCGGGCATGGCCGTCCGGTTGACACGCGGTCCCACATGCTTTTCCCATTTTTATGTGATTTTATGTATTTTTCTCTGATTTAAGGGAAATTCCATGAAACTGGAAAGTTTGGCGAAATTAGGGAACTTCCATGAGATTAGAGACATAAATTAAAATTTAAAATAGGCAATGGGAGTGTGGGACCGGCAATGGCCGTGGCATGGAAGGCCGACCAATGGGCGCGGGTCCCAAGGCACTCTTCCCAATTTTATGTAATTTTGATGATTTTAGATAATTTTCATAAAATCAAAGGGATTTGTTGAAAATCAAGATATTTTGTTGAAATCAGGGAGTTTTCATGAAATCAGGAAACAAAACACCAAATAATAATAAAATAATGGGCATGTGGGACCGGCTAGGGCATGGTCGTCCGGCTAGAGCCCGATCCCACAAGTTTTCCTAATTTTTTAATATTTTCCATGATTTTAGAGAAAATACATGAAATTAGGTAATTTTAGGGAAAATTCATAAAATCAAGGAATTTTCATAATTTGATAAGGAATAATAAAATAATGGGACGTGAGGTGTGGGACCGGCCACGACAAAGGCATGACCGGCCGGCCGGCGATCCCGCGACACCTCTCCCTAATTTTATTATTTTTGATAAAATCATGTGATTTAGATAAAAAATACATGAAATTAGGTAATTTTCATGATTTTAGGGAAAATTCATTAAATCAAGGAATTTTCATAATTTGAGAAGAAATAATAAAATAATGGGACGTGAGGTGTGGGACAGGCCACAGCCAAGACATGGCCGGCTGGTGCTCGGTCCCGCGACACTTTCCCTAATTTTATTATTTTTGATAAAATCATGTGATTTAAATAATTTCTTTGAAATAAAGGAAATTTCCTGGAACAAGAGGATTTTCATGAGATCGTGAATATAGTAAAAATATGATAAAATATAAAATTGGGCGGGGGACTAGTCACGGCATGACTGGCCGGCTGGTGAGCCTAGTCCCCTGGCGCTTTTGCTTAATATTTTATTATTATTATTATTTTCCCTTCCTATTTTGCATAGGTTCCTCGTTCGTTCGTATTTTTGAAATGCTCGTTCGTGCATTCAAAATGCTAGTCTGTGCATTATCTGCTAATTACACTTGCACCATTTTTGTCAGGGCTTATTCGATGCTCAGATGCCTGTTTCATTGAATATTTATTACTAACATGTGGAATTCTGCTGGGAAGAACCACAGATTGAAGTAACGAAATATAACGAGGAATCGTAGAGTATTGCTGGATATTCAGGCGATTAATTGACGACTCGTAGAATATTGCTGGATATTCAGACGATGGCTCGTAGAATATTGTTGGATATTCAGACGATTTAAGATAATTAATTGATGGCTCTATACTAGAAGGGCTTCCTGTCTAGGAGCATTAATTATCTGAGGGTTGAGCAATATGAACTTGCTGGAGTGTCATATTCCTCTTGCATAGTCGGGGAAAACCTGGTTACATCCGGAAGACGTTGTCGCTCTATACTAGCAGACATGTTGTCTAGGAGCCGTCCAATCTTTCGATTATATACAGTATGAGATGTGCCGTGGCCTCAGCTGAGAGACTACACATCTTCATCTTCCCTGAGAGACTTTCTCCATCAGAGGTGGCATGAGCTTTCATGCATAGAGACATGAGTCTCGATACTCATCCGATTGCCGGATCCGGAGTAATTACTGAAATTGCTCAGTATTCTTGAGATGTGTCGTGGCCTCAGCTGAGAGACTACACATCTACATGTACTCTGAGAGACAACCTTCTCAGTTAGAGATTTTATGGCATGAGCTTTCATGCTTTGATGAGAGACATGAGCCTCAATACTCATCCGGTTGACGAATATGGAGTATAGTTTTACAATTCTACCCTTTGTCGAAAATCCACCATCTACACTATGTACAAGCTGTCATATTTCAATTATATTGAAAATATAATGCGAAAAATAAATAACACAGACACCATAAGTTTTGTTAACGGGGAAACCGCAAATGCAGAAATACCCCAAGACCTAGTCTAGATTTGAACCACACTGTATTAAGCTGCTACAGACACTAGCCTACTACAAATTAACTTCAGACTGGAATGTAGTTGAGCCTTAACCAAGTCTCACACTGATTAAGGTACGGTCGTGTTCCTTACGCCTCTGAATCCCAGCAGGACTCTACGCACTTGATTTCCTTAGCTGATATCACCCACAACTAAGAGTTACTATGACCCAAATTCGAAGACTTTATAAAAAAATCTGTCTCCTAAAGAAAAGTCTATTCTGATAGATAAATCTGTCTCCCATACAAATACCTACGAATTTTTTGTTCTGTCTTTTGATAAATCAAGGTGAACAAGAACCAAATGATAATCCGGTCTTATATTCCCGAAGAACAGCCTAGAAATATCAATCACCTCGCAATAACTTAACTATATGGTAGTAGAAGAAGTTATTGTGGAATCACAAAGAATTAGATGAAGAGATTTGTGATTACTTTTTATGTCTTACATATCGGAGATAAATCTCGAGCCAATCTTAGAGAAAATAGTACTCAATACGTGTTTATGGGTGAAAACTATTTCTGCTGGTTTTGGTAATTTTGGGGTGTGTGTGGATGAGAAATGAATCTAAACCCTAAACAGATGCACTGCACGGGAGTGCTTTTTGATTCGAGAGATCAATCTGTACAATGCTAGCCTAAACCAAGAAATGGTCGTTCCAGACTTGCTTCGGTCACAAAGTGAAGGAGATGGGGTTGATCTTAGGGAGGGAAGCGAAGAAGGTGTTGATATTGTGAAGGTATTGGCTGTTTATGACTTGTATCAGAATATCGAACTGGCTTGCAGGAAGTAATCAGCTCTGTGTGTTTGAATACGTTGTATTAACACTTGATTTATGTCTTGTTTGTCTTGGAAATAGGGAGAAGAACCTATTTATACAAGTCATTGAGCCTAACCCACGTCTCTCGTGGGAAGTGGAGTGATGGATTAGTGAAGTCGTGTTAGTGATTGTCACACGATCAGGTATGAGCCCACTCCTCCCATCATCACTAACCGTCCATGTCTTCCTGACACGTTCTTGTGATGGCGCGTTGCATGCTGCACGCTGTAAACTGCCAGACCAATACCCTAATATGTATCCCCCAATTTGTGACATGCTTGATGTCTCGATTGTGTGGATCGTGGGACCCACAGAAGGTAGCATAAGGTTAGGTTAAATAACTAAGTTATTTAGGAAGTCGATATTCATGAAATATCGTGTGTATTCTATACATGTAACGCATCGAATATAATCAATGTGTATGAAGCATCGTTGTTTTAAGGCTTAATGGAGTAAGTCGCGGATTAAGCGTCTTAGAAAATATGCATGCTTAGCTATCTTCGAATGATAGTTTGGAGGTTGCACATGCAAGCCCTCCCTTGGACGATCACATGATGTGGTAGGGTGACGGATGATAATCACCACGACACCTTATTGTCCATTTAACTCCTAGCCTGGGATGCCTAACCAAGATGGTAGAGTTGGACGGATGAGATGATATATGACGCTCATCTGCGACCGTTGATGAAGTTTTAGGGTTTTGAAGAGGTGCAAGCATCACTCTTCAGCTTGGTAGAAACCAAGCATGGGAGGTGTTCTTGGCAGGACCGACCGGGCAGGCGTGTAGACGGCTTGCCGGTGTGCATGTCCACACCTCACTGTCCCATAAAGATGCGATCTAGGCCACTCAAGTTTACCGGTAAAGAGGAGTGGCTGAGATCGATTTGCGACAGGAATCCTGTGCCGCAAGGGATTTTAAAAGGGGCGCGACATGCCATCTTCAGCGCGCACGAACAGAGGCGTCTGGTCCTGCCTTTCACTGGTCGGTCGGACATAGAGGTAGACGGGCCCACGGTGATCATGTAGATACTCTCTGGACCTCCTTAGTCTATTCCTGTACCCTTCATCCAGGCTGGCGAAGATGGACGCTCGTGATCGATTTACGACACATGTAATATCCCCAAATCCTAATTAGGGTTTTATGTTGGTCGTGCACATGCTACTTTGGCCGGACGAATTTGCATTCTATGCTCTTCGTTTGTATTGGCCGACCACGTGGGACCCACATTAGGCCGGTGGTGAACATGGTGATACCTGACTGATGGTCATAGGCATGATCTAAGCCATCCAAACATGCTGATGAATTTGGATGTTCGTGATCAATCTGAGACCCTTAGTGGAATTTCCTGCGACCCTTTAAGACTCACGCCGGCCCAACTTCAGGAAACCGCACGTCATTCCGTGGCTAAGTCAGGGGAGGATCGATTATGCAGGTAGGAAGGGGGCCCATTGGTGTACACCATGGTACTTGTCCGACCGGACTTGGAACAATCTGCGCCGTCCAACCGTTCCGGCGAAGTTGGACGACCATGACTGTTTTTAAGTCTGGTTTGGCCGACCCTTGTCGCGCGATCCTTTTTAGCTTCTCCACACCAGCCTGGACATCCAACTCTGGGCTGGCGTTCGGTGGCCATTTGAAGGGCGTGATATGTATTCGACCAGCCAGGGCATAATCGGGCCCGCTGGTGGTCATTGTGGTGATAGCCTGCTCATACGAAGGATCGTCTAGGATATCGAATCATGCAGCCAACCTGCGTGGCCATGATTATTTCTGAGACTGGCACGGGCAGTCCAGATTATACTCAGTCGGGCTAGTATAACACACCGAGAGGAATGCTCAATCGGGCTAGTATAACACACCGAGAGACTTTACTCAATCAGGCTAGTATAACACACCGAGAGAGATAGCTTGTACGGGCATTTCTTGCATGCCTCACTATTGACACTCGGAGATTCGTGTTACCCTGTTAGGAGCAACACTCAGTCCTCATGCCGCATCAACAATGAGGGTTCCCGGGAACAACACATGAAATACAAGGCTAATAAAGCATTAATTAATAATGCTATAAATCCACAGAAAATCGGGATTGTTGCTACATGCTCCATTCTGGGTGTATTTAATTCACAGGGATTGTTGCCACATGCTCTATTCTGGGTGAATTAATAAAGTGAAGAAGTATTCATCACTCAAATGGCTTTATCCTTTACAGAATGTCAGCCTATTAAAATTCAGCTTTTACAATTTTAGCCTTAAACAAAAATCCACCATCAACAATACGATAGAACAATTAAGATCAGAACACACAACTACAGAGAAAATTTTTGGTTCAGAATCCCAATGAAGTCTTCAAGTCGTTAACCTATAATGGTTTTAAGAAAAACCCAGGTTAAAGTATAGTCGACTCTAGTACGTTACTATTATCACACAGGAGGTGTGGGGATTAGGTTTCCCAATTGCTAGAGTTTTCCCTTATATAGTCTTCAAATCAGGGTTTGATAGCTTTGAAACAAAGAAATCAATATTCACCGTTAGATGAAAATTTGATTTAAGATTCAAGCTAAGTTTACTTAAACCAAAGAAATATCTCTTCACCATTAGATGGTCTTAGATTGTTACACACAAATCAAATATACCTTCATTTAGATATAGGTAACCGTATATAAATGTGTATATTAAGTTGGCTAAACAGTAGTTAACCGAAGTAAGCCATATGAACACTTTTGTATTAACCACATTCATCTAACACTTCTAGATCAAATGATAATCAAATGAATCTAATTGTGTTACTCATAGTGTTGTTCAATTGTCTATATTCTGATAGAAGTATACAAGACACAATCGAAAAAAAATCGGTTTTGATTCACGATTGTACAAAGAACTTATTCAAGAATCAATTCATGAACATTAAGCCACGATTTGCAATGATTGCATTCTTTAATTTATAAATGTATTTGTTCATGAGTATGAAATCATACTAAACCGATTTTAGAACTTTCATCACTTAGTTTGAAAACGGGTACGCAAACTGTCGTCCTGGACCTAACTCAGGTAGAACCGTTCGCATACTTGTATGCAAACTTGGTTCTAGGACTTTAAAAGTTAAAACCGTTTGCATAGTGGTATGCAAACTTGGTTTCCGGACCTGAATCATACCAACACAGTTTGTACACTAAGTACACATACTGTGATGTTTTCCATACATGGGTTTTAGTTCTAAACTCCCATTTCAATCGTTGAAACATTCTTAGAAGACGACAATGGCTGTCTCACACAAACCATTATCTTATAAGCAATTTTCAAGTGATCGAATGATCAATAAGAAACATTCTGAGTCGACATCAAATGACCGTCTCACACAAATCACGTAAGATGTTTCAAGGCAATTTTCACATTATCATCTTTTGACTTATTATTTAGTTTCCAACAAATAAATTGTTTCCAACTAAACTCGTCAAGAATAATGATGAACGTATCTAAAGAAAAAAGCTTCCAACACATATTTCGAGAAAGATATAAGTGAGTTAAACTCAGCTCGAAATATCAAATGTGCATAATGTAAATGTCTATATAGCTATACTAATTTTGTCTCAATAGGAGATAGAATAGAAATAGACTTCTGAGTGATAGATGAGTTCAAGTCTCTACATACCTTTTGTTGATGAAGTTCCACAAGCTCCCCTTAGTAGTTCTTCTTCTTCAATCGATGAACGCCGTGAAGTCTAAATCTCAACTACACATTTTATCCTAATCCGAGACATAGCTATAAGTATACTAGAAATCAAGACTTATAGTTTGGCAACTAAACTTGGCAAACAAGCTTGAGATAGCAACATTTACGAGTTCGACCGAGCAGTGCTCTAATAATCTCCCCCCTTTGTAAATTTTAGTGAGAAAACTATCAATAAATATGGATTACAAAATAAATAAACTTTGTAGCTTCTCATACAAATGCTTGATTTCCTTGGTTCTTCAACATTACTCGAAATCTTCGTCACTTCCAAGTACTACAGTGATTCTGAACGTGTTCAACTCAGCATCATAGTTGTTGAATATCTGTAGCCATAAAAATAAGAAAACCATTGTTCTCAATTATTGTTATGCAGTGTCATAGTAATATTACACGACATCAAAGTTCAATTGTATCACAACTTAGACAATAATACTATGGTGATATGTATCACTCCCCCTTAGTCGATACTTTATCTCACAATGAAAACCACTCCCCCTTACATAATGATCTGTAAACCATATGTAAGTAGTGTGAACTACAAAATAATTCTCCCCCTTTTTGTCAATATAAATTGGCAAAGCTACGAAAACTAGTGGGACCATATGAAATTCTCATAGAGATACTTCATGACTAAAAGATAACATATCAACTTTTTTTCGATGATTTCACATAGTTGAAACTTAGTGTATTCATCAAGGAGTTTATAAAGATACAAGAAAACTCCTACAATATTCCACAGCCGCACTCCCCACAAAGATTTGGCAATTAAGCACAAGTTCAATTAAGAACTCTCCCCCATAAAATGTCATTCCCGAAAGAACAACAAGAGCGACCTTACTTTTACGAGAAAAGAAGGATTTCGCTGGACATTAACAAATCACATGAAACATGAATTTGTATCCAGAAAACTCAAATAAATTAACCACAAGAGAACTTTAATGATTAATTTAATCAGAAATGATCAACATAAGAAAACTTAAGGAGCCAGACAATACTTTCACTTAGAAGTGGATCAGGGAAAGATCAATACTGAGGAATATTCAAAAGTTTATTCTACTTTCCATCAATATTTGCATAATGACACAATGGACTTAACTTTTGACATATATGAGATAATCATAGTTCACGGACGTAAACACACATATCCCGTAATGTTTTTGCAATATATAAAACCAATAAAGATTAATACTGAAAAATCATCTTTCAAATAACTTAGAATTTAAATAAATAAATCTAATACATTGCAAGATGAACATCGTTGGCAGTAGCTATGTGTAATCACAATATTTGATATTCCGAACCTAGTTATCCTTCTTCAAACACAAGAATAAATTCTCATAAGAAGTTTCCTAGACATTAAGATTCTTAAAAATTCTTTATTGTCCCCGAACTCCTTGTCGTCAACAGACATTGGAACATAAGGTTCATGAAGAAAGGAGTCAATTCCAACGAACCTTCTAGACTTATGCCGAACCAGGGCCTTCTGAATTTCAAGAGTTCTTAGAACAACAACCTTTATTTACTGAATTTTCATCCTTGTTTCTTTCAACTCTTCAAGAACACCAGAAAACTTTTAAAGATTTGAGGGGTAAGCCCTTGGTTTCTTCATATTCTTTATTTTTCTCTTCAAAGTTGTAGAGGAATGAGATTTATCTTTTTCCTTCATGATTGATAGCTTAACAATCATATTAACATATTTTCCATCAGAAGATATGATGCTTGGATTCTCCATCAAGATATGGAATTGTGAAGAAACACACAAAACTAACTCCACAAGCAATCTTTTGATAAAAAGAGCTTTAGAGAAGGAAAAAGGAATGTAGGGTTACAGAACCTATATACAGAATAAGTAGGATTCACGTACGACCAACTCATTACCCTAAAAAAGGTAGGCTTGTCGATTTTAACCCGCTTTTAATAATCAAAACAAGGTAAACCTTTTCAATATTAGTTATGAAAAGATCAATAGAATTCCAGAAAACAAAAAGAAAAACAAATAAATTTTCTTAACCTAAACCCGATTGTGCATAAATCTTGTCTCTTTTTAAATTCGGGCATATGAGACAAGATGCACCTTCAACACAATTAAGCTGTGTTGGGGTGAACAATAATATGTCCACTATACAATTCTTGCACGGAGTTCTTAATACCCTTTTTTATAGATTGTTTAGCCCTTGTTCTTTTTTGTAGAGGTCTATCTGTTTCTTTAGAAATTAACTTCTTCGGAGATTAGTTGAATTTACATACCTCAGATGAATTCGACTTCTGAAAAAATTTGAGCTTGTTTGCTAATCGATTTGCTCTCCTTTGAAGTTTGTTGACATATCTTATTTTATGTTTGTAATTGAAATAATTAGTGAGTTCATGACCCTTAAAATTACAATAAGAACATGTCAATGTGGAGGACGGTTCACACACCATAGCTGAGCATGCTGCTAAACAAATCGTGGTACCTGAAACATGTGAGATAGAATTTTCAATAGACATGGAAAAATTCATTTTATCCTCCAAAATGGTTGAAGAAGTTTCTCCAGGAAGACTATCAAGATTGATGTGCGTATTGCTACAATTATCAAAATCAATATTTTCACCAAGGAGTGCAACACTTGACTTTTCATCTTCATTTGAATCATAGTGATCAAACATTTCATCAAGAGTTGCAGCAAGACCTTTGTTTCCAGCGTATTTTCTACGATTTGGACACTCATTAGCAAAATGACCAAAACCTTTACTTGAAGCACTGTGGCATATCCTCATCATCAATATCGACGGAGTCCTATTTTTAGGAGGGGCATGGTCATGAGGTTTGACTGATTACTCGGGTTTACTTTATCTCTGATGAACCGTTTACTTCTCTTCAAAAGAAGATATCTAAACTATCTTGTGATCAGTGAGACTGAGCTGTCAAGATCTTCATCTGATGAATCAGTCTCAATAGGATCAACTACAGAGTTTCCAACACTTTTACTTTTGTCAAGTAATTTAGTGTTCTTTTGTGATTTGAAAGAAATATCCTTTCTAGATTTGGATGTATGCTTATGATCAAAGATCATTAACTTCCCAACAAGAGTATTTTTGGAAAGTGTATCAAGGTTATTTCCTTCAACGATGGCATGTTTCTTAGAATCGTATCTAGCTCGTAACGATGTGAGAATTTTCAACACAATGTCCTTTTCAGGAATAGTCTTACCCAATGCAAAGGATGCATTAACAATTTCAGACACTTTGTGATTAAACTCATCAAATGAATCTTCATCATCCATACAAAGGTTTTCCCAATCAGAATTTAGGTTTTGAAGCCTAACTTCTTTCTCAGAGGTATTCCCTTCAAATAAGGTTTCTAAGATATCCCAAGCATCTTTAGAACGAGTGCACCTAGTCATATGGTGCTGAAGATCTGGGGTAATGGCATGTATGGTAGCATTTAAGCCGTCAGAACTTTTCTTTGCAACGAGAATCTCGTCAGGCTCATATCTACCAATATTCTTTGCAACAGTTACACGTCTACTGTAACCATTGGAGGATCAAAGCCATTAACAACATAAACCCATTATTGAAAATCACGTGTTTTAAGAAAGGCACGCATAACAATTTTCCACCATAAGTAATTCGAGCCATCGAAGACTGGCGGTACGTTTATAGAGATAACATTCCCGTCCATAGAGTCAGATTGCTACAAATACAGACTTATGAGGTCTTAACGTGTTTGCCTGTTGTGATACCAATTGAAAAAGCGGGGGTCTAACAACCACACCCAATATTTTGTTCGGCAATCTGTATGTTTTTTTTCCGTTCTGCAATCTGTATGGTTTTTTTTCGTTCGACAATCTGTATGGACTAACTCTAATATAATTCCGTGAGAATCAACTAGACAGTCAGACTCAATCAAGGAAATATATCCAAGAGTTGTATCTCTATTTCTCAATACAATATCCAATCGAACAAATAGAAATTTGTGATCCCGATTGATATGAGAAATAACTCGAACGGTATCAAAAACCAATGTTCAAGTGTCAACCAATTTCAATCAACGACCAAAGGTTGGATTTAGCATTTGATTGAACTAAGTACAACCTGTGATATTTCAATTATATAGAAAAAATAATGCGGAAAAGAAATAACACAAACACCAGAAGTTTTGTTAATGAGGAAACCGCAAATGCATAAAAACTCCGGGACCTAGTCCAGATTTGAACATCACACTGTATTAAGCCGCTATAGACACTAGCATACTACAATTTAACTTCGGAAGAATGTAGTTGAGCCCTAACCAAGTCTCACACCAATTAAGGTACAGTTGCGTTCCTTACGCCTCTGAATCCCAGCAGGACTCTACGCACTTGATTCCATTAGATGATCTCACCCAAAACTAAATCAAGGTGCACAAGAACTAATTGATAGTCAGGTCTTATATTCCCGAAAAACATCCTAGAAATATCAATCACCTCACAACAAATTAACTATATGGTAGTAGAAGAAGTTATTGTGGAACCACAAAGAATGAAATGGAGAGCTTTGTGATTTCTTTTTATATCTTACCTATCGGAGATAAATATCGATCCAATCTTAAAGAATATAGTAATCAACACGATAGAATAAGTAAGATCAGAACACGCAACTACAGATAAAATAGTTGGGTCTGGCTTCAGAATGCCAATGAAGTCCTCCAGTCGTTAACCTATAATGGTTTTAGGAAAAAACTAGGTTAAAGTATAATCGACTTTATTATCACACAAGAGGTGTGGGGATTAGGTTTACGAGTTTCTAAAGTTCTCCCTTGTATAGTCTTCAAATCAAGGTTTGATAGCTTTGAAACAAACCAATCAATATTCACCGTAAGATGAAAATCTGATTTAAGATTCAAGCTAAGTTTGCTTAAAACCAAAGAAATATCTCTCCACTGTTAGATAGTCTTAGCTTGTTACACACAAATGAAATATACCTTCATTATTTAGATATGGGTAACGGTACCTAAACGCGTATATTGAGTTGGCTCAACAATAGTTAACCGAAGTTAGCCATATGAACACTTTTGTATTAACCACATTCATCTAACACTTCTAGATCAAATGATAATCAAATGAATCTAATTGTGTTACTCATATAGTTGTTCAATTGTTTATATTCTCATAGAAGTATACAAGACACAATTGAAACAAAATCGGATTTGATTCATGATTGTATAAAGTACTTATTCAAGAATCAATTCATGAAAATTAAGCCACGGTTTGCAAAGATTGCATTCCTTAATTATAAATGTATTTTTTCATGAGTATGAAATCATACTAAATCGTTTTTATAACTTTCAGCATTTAGTTTGCAAACGGGTACGCAAACTTAAGTTCCGGACTTCGGTCTTGTCCGACAATTTGCAAACGGGTACGCATACTGTCGTCCCAGACCTAACTCAGGTAGAATCGTTTGCATATTGGTGTGCAAACTTGGTTCCAGGACTTTAACAGTTAAAAACATTCGCATACTGGTATGCAAACTTGGTTTCCGGACCTGAATCATACCAACACAGTTTGTACACTAAGTATGCGTACTGTGATGTTTTCCAGACATGGGTTTTAATTCTAAACTCCCATTTAAATCATTGAAACATTCTTAGAAGAAGACAATGGCTGTCTCACACAAACCATTAACTTATAAGCAATTTTCAAGTGATTGAATGATCAATGCGAAACATTCCGAGTCGACATCAAACGATTGTCTCACATAAATCATGTAAGTTGTTTCAAGGCAATTTTCACATGATCATGTTTTGACTTATTATTTAGTTTCCAAGAAATAAATTGTTTTCAACTAAACTCGTCAAGAATAATGATGAACGTAGCTAAAACAAAAAGCTTCCAACACATATTTCGAGAAAGATATAAGCGAGTTAAACTCAGCTCGAAATATCAAATGTGCATAATGTAAAAGTCTATATAGATATACGACTTAGTCTCAATAGGAGATAGAATAGAATTGACTTCTGAGTGATAGATAAGTTTTAGTATCCACATACCTTTTGTTGATGAAATTCCTCCAAGCTCTCCTCGGTAGATCTTCGTCTTCAATCGATGAACGCCATGGAGTCTAAGCCTCAACTACACATTCTATCCTAATCCGAGACATAGCTATAAGTAGACTAGAAGTCAAGACTTATAGTTTTGATCACCTAAACTTGACAAACAAGCTTGAGATAGCAACGCTTGCGAGTTCTACCAAGCAGTGCTCTAACAATGGGTATGTGTATCTTTATGGTTTAGAAACCAAGAGATCTTTTCCAGTTTGCATACTAGGTATACTACCTTCCTGGTTCACGAGTCAAAAAACTTTTTATTGTATGGAAATCGTGTATGGGTATCAAAAAGTCGTTGTCGAACTATAGCTACGTCGGCTCGTGTACTGGGTAGTTGTACTGCGGCTCCAGACTTATAACAGTTGTTCCAGTATGTGAACTGGTATGCATACTTTCCTGTATCCAGATTTACAGTAGTTTTATATCTCTCTAATAATCGTTTTGAAACATTATAGTATAACATCAACGACACATATCATTGCTGCATGCTACTATTAAATTGTTAAATCTTGAATCATAATTATGTCATTAACACTAAATTGTTCTTAACCAAATTCATCAAGTATGAACAGATGTTGTTAAGCTTAGCATATTTCGGGAATGATTAACAATATAAACTTGACTCAAAATTTATTATGCATGTAATGTCTAATGTAGTCATGCGACACTGTCTCATAGATAGAAAAATGAAAACTTGAGTAATAGGTGGTTCAGTCTTCACTTATCTTAGATACTTGATCCCCGAGACTAATATTTCACTGCAAAGAAATCCTTTAACTGCCGAGGGATTTAGTAAAGTCAGTGATCTGATAACAGAATGCAAAACTTGGGACATAAATAAACTTGCCAAATGCTTTCATAACCAAATAATAGAAAAAAATAAGGGAAATAAGAATACCAAGAGAAGAAAAATGGATACGCCAAGATGGAGCCTAGACAAAAAAGGTATGTTATCTGTTAAATCATTGTACAATCATATAGTCACTGATGGAAATGCAGAAACTAAATGGAGTAGAATTTGGAAGATGGAGACAACCCCAGCTGTCAAAAAATTCATTTGGAAGGCAACCCACTCCATTCTCCCCAATAATGTTAGAGCATAGCTCGGTTGAACCCACCAAGCGTTGGTATGTCAAGTTTGGTTGTCATATTTTAGTGAATCAAAACTCATTTAAAGAGTAGTTTGATTATATACTAGAGTCAACTTCGTATAGGTTAGCTTGAAAGTGTTAGGATATGAGACTTACAAGTATTACATGAAGACTTGAAGAATGTGAAGAAGTATGGAGCTACAACGACAACATCATCCTTCCTCTTGAGGTTAGTAGTATTTGACTTGAACTGTTTCATTTCTTAACGTATCTTTCAAGTCGTGCATATCAAAAACATAACTGTGAATCTGTGTATGAAACTCTGTTATACATAGTATTAAGGAATACAATACGAGGTTTATTTCTTAACCATTAAACTTTGTATATAAGACATATACATGATCATATGAATGCTATTGTGATTATGTATGGGTATGAGTGAATATTTCATCCTAGGAAACAATGTTTTACATTTTTTTAAAGGAAGTAAGTTCATAAACTTGTTTTGTGAATCGAAAGGGAAATCACTAGGCTTATTGGTATTGTTATTCATTTCAAATCTATTTTGAATTACCAATATGTGTGTTTAGTATAACCGCTCATAAACTTGTTTATGTATCTTGGTAAAACTATTCACAAGGCCTGACTTATGTATTGGTATGACTTTTATTAGTGAAACCGATCTTAAGTAATCACTCAAGATGGTATGATCGATGCCTTACAAATAGCAACTTTTATCTAGTCATTGGGGAACCGATCCTAGTAAGAGGTGCAAAAAATTTACAAGAGGGAATTGATCCTCTTGTAAACTCTGAAACAGACAAGTTTGTCATGAATCCATTTATTTCTCCCGGAGATGTTGAGAAAATCAAGTATCCTCACTTGATCAAAGGAAGCATGATCTTACGAATTTTGTAGATAACACATGTTTTGAAAGATATCAAGCGTTGAAGGGAGTAAGCTTCACTGAAGAGAAGAGATTCGATCCAGATGTTTCAGAAATCATCTATGTGAAGTTTGTTCAAGACCGAATCTGGGGAAATATGTTCTGATTTGAAAAATATTCACCTGATATAGTAAGAATTTGTTATGGTAATATTCACAATATTAATCATGAAAAGCTTACTTTTAGCACTTTGGTTGGAAGTACATTTCTTCATGTCAACAGAAAGATGATATCAAAAAATCAACTACAATGCGAAAGGGCGTATGATTACAGGTTCTGAAATTGAGCACGATAAAATTTCAAAACTCATCACTGGTAAAACTGTTGAATGGAAAAAGGAAAAGATGCTAACCAAAGACGTACCCTTACACTTAGGGATTTTCGACAAAATTGCTGCGGCAACCCTTTTTGCTTGCACGAGAGATTCACCTCTATGGAATAGAGAATTTGCTGAACTTATATACTACCTTCTTGAAGGCAAAAAACGAATTGATATTTGTGGAATAATTATCAATCAAATGATTAAAATCATTGAATCTCTCAATACCATATAATTTCACAGAAATCTTGGATATCCCTGTCTCATCACCAAGCTGTGTGAAAGTGCAATGGGGAACAACTTTAGAGATGAGAAAGATACTAAGACTGTCTCACAGGGAATTATCAACCGAATGAGTAGATATCAAAAGGGATCTAGTATCTCATAAGATCAAATCTATAGCAATGGATATCTCATGTTCCATATTTTACGTCTTGGGAGACAATTGGACTGTATTCAGAAACAGTTAGCATTTGCCTATAGAAATGATCCGGAAACCCTTGAAGGAATCCTAACGATCAATAATGAGTTTCTAAAAGGATAACAAGAAGAAGACTCTGAAGAAGATTCTGATGAGCAAACAAATGAAGATTGACCTGTCTTCAAGCAATTAAAATAAACAGTAGTTTTTGATTTCTTTCATTAATTGTTTTAGGTCTATTTTATGAATAAAACTATCTTATTATGAATAAAATTATTATTTTATAATTCTTCTTGTGATAGTTATTGATTACATAGTCTGTGCTTGAATGCTTTACTTTATTGCTATGTATGTTTATGAGATGTTTGATTTCAGTTTTATTACCTTGATATTCGATCTCATAATGTTTGAACCCTTATGGTTTGGGTGACTTTTTGATTTAGCGGGATTAAGTTCTAGCCCATGTTGGTTGGATTTATCAAAGGATCATGAGGGGTTATTGTAGAAACAATATGTGAAAAAGTCACAATATGTTGAATCTTTTGGTTTAGCATAAAAGCATATGTGTTTCGAGGTTTCAACTTTTGCATCGCATAGTTAAAACCGGTTTTCAACCTTTCTCTGGTAAAGGTTGCTCTTTGTTGTTGTTCTTTTTTTTTTTGGCGGGAGGATGGCAACTTTAATGAGGGAGAGTTCTAAGTGAACTTGCTCTTAATGACACATCTTAAGGGGAGAAGAGGATGCATAATTTGAGGTAGCAATCTTGTTAGTTAACTGTTTTCCTGTTTAAGAAAAGCATGATTTTATTTCATATCCTTATTGCTTTTTCTTAACAAAATTTTGGTACAATTGATGTTGATTTCATTATTTGTGTATGGATGTTTGATTGTGATTCAATTGTTTCCGGTTAAGAAAAACTATTGTTATCTTTCGTTATTGTTTGGTATCAATTATTTAGGCTTACAAAATTTCGGCACAATTGCGGTGCTATAATGTCTATGTTTGTTTCAATTGCTTCCAGTTAAGATAAATGATTATGCAAGTTGATTTATTTGGTTTGTATGGATTGTTTATGGCTTAACAAAAGTGTTTTGGGATCATTTGTTTAGTCCAAGTGATTTCCGGATAAGAGAAACTAAGTTTTTCGGATCTTAGTTAGACTTATCAAATGTGAAGGTTTCGGTAATTCAAGTCTAACCGAATGCCTTAACAAGAATTACTAGTTAACTAACCTAGTATTTGTCTTGTTTAAAAGTGAAAGGTCTAAGTTATTTTTGAGAATAATTAGAGCCCGATGAGAAAAAAAAAGTTAATTTTGATCTTTATTTTGGTCTTATCGAACAAGCGATTGTATGTGTACAATCGGTTTAGCAAAAGAACTAAGGTTCTTAGTCGATTTTCGTTGTGCTAAACTATTAGGGAAAATTGCTTCGGGCGATTGTTTCCTAGATAACATGTTAAAACCAAATTACTTGTAGTTTCGGTTTTGATATTGGTTATCTAAAATGGTGTGTAAAACCCTCGTGCTCAACTCTTATAGGTTTGCAAATTCTCTTGGTGAGATTTGTAAGATCCTTTCGGCTTTTCCTTTATTTTTTCGTTTCTTTGTCATTTTGTGACACAAAGGGGGATAAATATATGGAGCAAACAAGTGATATTGACTTGTTGTGAGTTGGTATCACTAAGGGAAAGGACATTTGTGCTAAAACGTTTATTCTAACGAAAAGAGTGAAAGCATAGGCTAAGGGGGAGTCACATACCATATGATATGTAGTTATGAGGAACTACATGAAAATAACAAAGACGTGCGGATTGAAAATCTACATATCTTACCTTTAGGGGGAGTATTAGCTTTGTTACTATAATGTCAGCAGCGACATTTAAGGATTGAATTTAATGCAGGTTTTGTGTTGTTGAACTTGGAATCAAGTGTATGGGTATAATGAGTTTTTGTAATTTGTTTATCCATATGATGTAAGAGTTTTGACAAAGGGGGAGATTGTTAGAGCATAGCTCGGTTGAACCCACCAAGCGTTGGTATGTCAAGTTTGGTTATCATATTTTAGTGAATCAAAACTCATTTAAATAGTCGCTTGATTATATACTAGAGTCAACTTCGTATAGGTTAGCTTGAAAGTGTTAGGATATAAGACTTACAAGTATTACATGAAGACTTGAAGAATGTGAAGAAGTATGGAGCTACAACGACAACATCATCCTTCCTCTTGAGGTTAATAGTATTTGACTTGAACTGTTTCATTTCTTAACGTATCTTTCAAGTCGTGCATATTGAAAACATAACTGCGAAACTGTGTATGAAACTCTAGTTTGACATAGTATTAAGGAATACAATACGAGGTTTATTGCTTAACCATTAAACTTTGTATATAAGACATCGACATGATCATATGAATGCTATTGTGATTATGTATGGGTATGAGTGAAGATTTCATCCTAGGAAACAATGTTTTACATTCGTCTAAAGGAAGTAAGTTCATAAACTCGTTTTGTGAATCGAAAGGGAAATCCCTAGGCTTATTGATATTGTTATTCATTGCAAATCTATTTTGAATTACCAATATGTGTGTTTAGTATAACCGCTCATAAACTTTTTTATGTATCTTGGTAAAACTATTCACAAGGCCTGACTTATGTATTGGTATGACTTTTATTAGTGAAACCGATCTTACGTAATCACTCAAGATGGTATGATCGATGCCTTGTAAATAGCAACTTTTATCTAGTCATTGGAGAACCGATCCTAGTAAGAGGTGCAACAAATTTACAAGAGGGAATCGATCCTCGTAAGAGGTACACCACGTTTTTAGTAGATGGGGGAACCGCTCCTATGAACATGTGCAACAAATTCGTAGTTTTGGGGGAACCGATCCTATGGACATGTGCAACCGAATACAGGTAGTTACCATAAGTTGTGGGGAACCGATCCTAGCACTTAGTCAACCGAATTTTGGTAACTAGCGTGACTAGGCACATTACTCACATGGAGGTAGAACCGAACTTGTTTCGGTAGAACCGTGAAACCCATAATTGGTAATTTGATAGGATAATCAATCACATAGTTCTTGGAATTCAGATGAACCAATTCTAAACTTGTTTGGAAGTGTGGAAAATCGTTTCCAAGATTGTAAGTATGAAAAAGGACTTCTAAATTAAAGATGTCGACATACTTTGAACATGTGCAATAACTCTTATCATTAATTGTTTAAAGATATTCCTTAATAGATAAAGGAGAATCCCAGGATCGAAATAAATTGAGAATATTTTAATTAAGGTTTCTTAGTTTTTATATGCTATTTAATTTCCAGCAATTAAATGCATATCTTTATAAAATAATAATTACTAATGTACTGATTATATATTTTTCTATTGGGATTTTGGTCAATATTTGGACAGTGCATTTCTAGGAGTTATGAAAACCAATTTTGTGTTTATTGCATATCTTTGAGGATATTCGGTTTTGGAAATTCCTTGGTGTACAAACTTCCTTGTCTATAAGTATTGAAGTTTGCATTTCTAGCAAACTAATCCTCAGAGCCAGCAAAACTACCTCAGTTGTGTTGTTACTGGTGAAGCCGCCTATCGGAGAGGAAAGTACCCTAATTAGGAGAAATCGCTTACGGCCGCTCAGTTTAAAAACTTTTTTGGGATTGAGAAGCTCTATTAGTACCGTTGGTGGGAATCTAGATAATTGTAGTTTATTATTCGTTTTCGATTGATTTGATTGACTAACGGTTGTTGAACTTTGATTGCACCTAGTTTGTTTATGCTTGAGAATCTTCTCTTCTGATATAAGATTCACTCAAACTAGATCGAAGTTTCGAAGGGGATCTTTAGACTGTTTGTAGATCTAAAGACGTCTTATGATAATCCAACGTTAACGGATTCCGTTCTGTGTGTGATTGATCACAAGAGATTCAAGTTGATTGTGTGTAGGTGTTGATTGAAGATTAAAGAAGATTTGAAGACAAGAATACTTTTTGGGTTCATAATCTTTGGTGTGCATAATACTTATTTCGGCTGGAAAGGGATCCAACTACAATCGGTTTATCTTTGTGATAGATTGGATTGATTAGTTGAGTAGATCGGCATCAAAACACTTCTTTGTGATTAATAGTATTGATTGCATAGTCTAACAATTACTTCGGTAGTTGTTGAGAGATTGATCTAAGGACCCGACAAAGGAGTTTATTAGTTAAACGGAAGAGCCTTTGTCAAACTCATATCACGTTGTTTGAAAAGAGTTGTTACCGAACAGATTTGTTGTCCCTTTACTGTTTGGAATACGAACCAAAAGAATTGTTCCAAGTGCGTGACTTATTTACAAGTTGGAGGCGCAGGGATACTGAGGGAACTAGGTGAAATATAGGTTTAGTTGCTTGGTCTCAACTATACGAAGTTGGTTTGATTTTGTATAACGGCTTAATTCTGAGGGTATTCAATTATGGACTAGGTCCCGGGGTTTTTCTGCATTTGCGGTTTCCTCGTTAATAAAATCTTGCTTTGTCATTTACTTTTATTTTCCGCAATTATAATTGTGTTTATTATAATGTAAAGTAAATCGCACAAACATTAATTCCTATTTTACTTGATAGACAATCCCTAGAGTTTGGTCAAGTCTGAACCTATTATCAAGTAAACATACTTCGTTGTTGTATTGTATTGATCTTGTATCCATAGACGATCACTCAAACTGTGAACCGATTAGTTGTATTGTCTCGACTCAGTCCATAGACAACCACTTTCGGAAAAGGACTTATAGGTGGAAATTTTTTAGATTGAGGTATATTTGGGTACCCTCGTCTTTTCAAATAGCATGAGAGTGGCAACCATCCTACCTACCATTGACACTAAACGTAAGTTATATGGTGAGAATCAAGAAACTCTTAATCATCTGTTCCTTCATTGTATGGATGCACTTCAATTTCAATATGGATTTCCTTAGAAATGGTACTACAACTTTTCATGAATGGCTGACCAACTGCTTTGAAAACCCAAATAGGAGTGACTATGACATAGAATGGCATGTTATTTGTAGTATAATCATTTGGTTCATCTGGAAAGTGAGGTACGGCGTGGTGTTTAAAAATAAAACACATAATAGTGTAATGACTGCAAACAATATCATCAAGTTCATAAACAGCTATAACTTAGTACATAACCCATGACATAATATCATGGAAGATCTTTATTATAACTCTAGGAATGACGTTGTACTACAAATTATTAAATATCCGGCTGAAGGGGTAGGAAGAAAAATGGCTCTGAAACTTAACATTGCCCTGACTTTAACTGAGTCTCCTACCAAAGATGGAATTGGACTAACTCTGGTTGATCACACAGGTACAGTCAGAGAAGCAAGAGGTATCTTTACTGCTAGTACAACAATAGAGGAGCTAGAAAAAGTTGGGGCAAAAGCTTCTTTCCAATGGGAAACATGTTGGAGTGGACACAAAATATCCTTCAGAAGCGATTCAGAACCAACTCTGGTGTTGCTGGTGGGATGTACGCAAAATCTCGCAGACAACGATACTTGATCAGGGAAGACTATGGCAACCAAAAAAAAATTGAAGTGAACTTTTTAGCTCAGGATTTCACTTGAGTTATGAAAATAGTGTAATATGGGCAGAAAAACTTTCTCTTTTTTGTAATACCTATGAAATCAAGCACTCTTGGGTGAATCATAGCCTATGGGTTTTATTAACCTATCTGAACATTCAACAATGGAACCAAAATGTAATGACTGTCCGTCATTCCAATTTTGGAAATATTGGAAATTATTTATTTATCTACTGAGGTTATCCACTTTTCCTAAAAAAAAAAGTCTTCACTTACATTTTGTTGACGAAGTTCTCCAAAATCTTAGGTTGATCTTCGCCTTCAAACGGTAGAACGCAATGATGTATGGTACTCAACTACACACTTATATCCTAATCCGAGAGTTGATTAAATGTATACCATAAATCAAGATATAGTTTTGATCAACTAAATTTGTCAACAAGCTTGACATAACAACACTTGGGAGTTTGTCCGAGCAATGCTCTAACATAATGAACTTGGGATTGATTTCGTGCCTAGAAAATTATTTTTAATCACATGAATTTAAGGAAGTAGACTTATGGTTTTGTTTCATAGTTGAAAGAAATCAAATGGATTGGTGGTGCGGTTTTAATTAAAGATCTAAGGCAGGAATGACCGTGCTTATGTTGGCAACCATTGTATAACCGATCCTTACCTATATGGGTGTAGATGGTAGATTTTCGACGAGCGCAAAATCATAAAACCATAATTATGCATACTCCGGATCCGGCAATCGTATGAGTATTGAGACTCATGTCTCTCAACAAAGCGTGAAAGCTCATGCCATAAAATCTCTGACTGAGAAGGATGTCTCTCAGAATATTTGTAGATGTGTAGTCTCCCAGCTGAGGCCACAGCACATCTCATGAATAGTGAGCAATTTCAGTAATTATTTATTTCTATATAGAATAGAAAGATTGTACGGCTCCTAGACAGCATGCCTGCTAGTATAGAGCGACAACGTCTTCAGGATGCAACTAGGTTTTCCCTGACTATATAGGAGAAATATGATACTCCATCAAGTTCATATTGCTCAACTCTCATATAATTAATACTCCTAGATAGGAAGCCCGACCGGTCATGCCCTAGCCGGTCCCACACGCCTCTTATTTTGTTATTGTTATTTGTTTTGTTTTCCTCATTCCATGAAAACTCCTTGATTTCAAAAAAATACCTTGGTTTCAACAAATCTCTCTGATTTTATGAAAATTCTCTAAAATCATGAAAATTACATAAAATTAGGAAGAGCGCCCTGGGACCGTGCCCGTTGGCCGGCCGGCCATGCCTTGGCCATTGCCGGTCCCACACTCCATCATTCCTTAATTTATTATTATTTTATTTCTCTCATCTCATGGAAGTTCCCTAATTTCATAAAACTCACCGGTTTCATGGGATTTCCCTCAATTCAGAGAAAATACGCAAAATTACATAAAACTGGGAAAAGTGTGGGACTGTGCTTGTCAGCCGGCCGGCCATGCCCTAGCCGTGGACGGTCCCACACCTTGCAATTCCCTATTTAATTTATTTATTATTTTTCATCATCTTATGTATTTTTCCTAGTTTCAGCAAAACCCTGAATTCTGCATATTTTCTCAAAATGTTGCTCAAACGCGCATCGGAAAATATTGAAACTCTCAGGACTGACGCATACATTATGGTGACACGGGCACATCTCCTTGAACGACCAAGGGTGACCCTAAGGCTTGCAAACAGCCGGTCCCACACGTTTTAATGATTTTAACCTAATTTGCTCAATTGCTCATATTAGGTTCAAACTCTTTCCAAACAATTGGGGGTTTGCTCAAACGACCATCAATTGGTCCCACGGTCACCAAGAGCCGGTCCCATGACCTCTTGGTCGGTCCCTCATCTTTTCATGGATAGGTTTTATTATCTGTCGCTCACACGAGCATTATTTTAATAAATGATTAAACCAACATTTAATCATTCTTTCACCAACTGGTCCTCAAGAGACTTTGGTATTTTGCTCATTCGAGCATCTGGGCGTTACATGGTGGAGTCATCATCCCATGTAGCCGGTCCCTTCTTCACTTGGCAGTTGATTTTGAATAAATCATCATTTCATTAAAATTAGGGTTTTTGAATCCAGGGCTCAGCAAAAACATGATTATGAGCAGATTAAAAAACTGATAATTTTATGTTGATTCCATGATCAACACTTTTATCTATTATGCTCGACCCAGTAGTCAGTATCTTAAATTAATATTTTATTTGGTCCTGCTACCAACAATTCATCAAACGAGCAATATTTGCTCAAACCGGCAATATTTGATCAAACTAGCAATATTCGCTCAGACTAGCAATATTTGCTCAAACCAGCAATATTTGCTCAGATTAAAGAATATTGGTTCAACTATCAATATTCAACAATTCAGCAACACAGTTTGCTTGTCTTAGGTAATCAACATAATAATACCTCGTCTCAGCAGACATATTTAATTCATGAGTTTCAGAACATTTGCAAATCATGTTCAACTCAGCAATACATCGACTCATCGTCCCATAAAGTCAGCAACTGACTCCACAATCACGAGATATCAATCGTGTAACATGGGGGGATATTAACTAGGGTTTTGGTCTGGCGGTCTACGGAACGTGTGTTCACCCACGACGAGAATGTGAGAAAGTCGTGCAATCAGTTGGAAGATTTAGAAAAGTAGTGGGTGGAAAATTAACCAAGTCTCCGCATGATGAGCAACTGGTTTTAACACGATTTCCCACTTCCCTACTCTCTGATTCCAGCAACTGTCACACTTCATGGGATCATGGTGTTTTTAATTTAGTAATATAAAAAGACCTCTGAATCATGATTGAAAGGACAAGATTCGAATACTCGAACATTCGTCTAAGCAAGCAATTTCTCGGCAAGTTCATACAAACAATCTTTCGTCTACACGAACTCATCGTCTGAGCAATCACTCTTAATTGAGTAAAATTCAATCATTCAGAGTGTCCTTACGCTGAATTCACGACACACCTACAATCTCAGATCACCATTGATCTCACACATTTCTCAGCTTCCCTCCTACAGATCAACCCATCCTCTCTTGTGACCGAATTGACTCTGGAACGACCATTGTTATTGGTTTAGGCCGGAGTCCTACAGATTTATCTCTCGAACTTAAAGCACTCCCTTCTTGTAGTGCATATGTGTGAGGTTCAACATTTCGCTCGGTTCAAGGAGTCTTCACACGGACGTCTCCTCAATTCCGTAAAAACCAGCAAATCATTTTTTCCCATCTACAGATTGGCGACCACAGTGGGAGGTCATTCTCTCGGTTGCAATATCAATTCTCACAAATATGGATGGTCTTAGGTCTGGGTTAGTTACAGGTTCCAATACAAACGACGCTAGCACTAGCAACAACAACAATGAGGATATCCCAGAAACCATTCCGGCCTCTAATGCTGACGGTGGTGATGTTATTCCTCCTAACGCTAACATGGAAGGTCATCCCCTGTTCGGCCGACACCCTGAGGAAGTCAGGGGGAATCCTCCACCTACCATGGCTGATCTCATCAAGGTGCAAGAGACTCATGCAAAGAATCAAACTGACATGGCTGCAACACAGAAGGAGCTATTTAATTATCTCAAGACTCTCACTGACAAGATGTCAGAGAAGACTCAAGGAAAAGGAAAAGAAAAGGAAACATCCTCAGATGCTGATCCTGAAGTAGTTCCAATTCATATAGTGGGTGACAACAAAGTCCGCAAAGCTGCAGACGATCCATCAACGAAGGAATCATCAATTTTCATTACTCAGGAAGATTCGGAACGCCTCTTGGAGATCCATGGAAAAGACAAGACATCGCATATCCATCTTCACCAGCCTCCATACCCTGCTGCTACCCAAAGGATTACTCTTCCAAAAGGTTATACCTCTCCAACCTTCACTTTGTATGACCGAACAGGCAATGCTTGGGAGCATGTTTCTCGGTTCCTGGAAGTCTTGGGTGAACATGAGCATAACCATGTTGTTCGCCTCAAAGAATTTTCAAAATCCTTGAAAGGAAGGGCATACACCTGGTACAACAACATCGCACCAGGAACTATCAACAATTTGGGAGAAATGATTAACGCCTTCTACAAAAAGTACTTCTTTGTGTCAGAGCAAGCTACTCTCTCTGATCTTGGAAGAATGTTTCAGAGGAGCAATGAACATCCCAATGACTACGTGAAAAGATTCAGAGTCCAGGCCCTGGACTGTCATGATCCAAACGTCACGGAGCAACAACTGGTAGACTTGTGTATCAACGGCATGATCCCAGTCTACAGAGCTTTATTGGAAAATATTCGTTTCCATACCTTCTCAGAGCTTCATGAAGCGGCTAAGAGATCGGCAACTAATGCACCTGCTTTACTGGAAAGAGCAAAAACTACAAAGGCTGAAGAACTGTGAGACGCTCGAGGTAGCAGACGTCTGACTAACGAGCAGTACAACCTCCAGCCTTCTACAAACGCTGTCGCAGAAGGGAGCAAACGGAAAGCCGAACCACCATGCAAGCATACCTCATCTCCTTCAAAATCACAAAGGAAGGATAAGCAAGATGCACAAGCCCCTGACCAGCGCACAAGGGATCCTGATCAAGACGCACCTGACTTTCCCCTTTCCATGGAGGAAGTGATCGAACTCCTGGATGCTTGGATCCAAGATGGTGCTACCAAGTTGCCATATGTCAAGAAAGAACCAACTGAAGAAGACATGGAAAGTCCTCGTTACTGTCGCTTTGACAGGTTCGTCAATCATCCCACAAGTGATTGCAGAGTCTTAAAGCGCATATTCATGGAAAAGGTTAAATCAGGAGAACTTAACTTGGGGACTGAAGGAGTACACATGGATCCTCTCACAGTAAGGAATTTCTCCATCTCTGAACAACCAGTCAAAGAAGCAGTTCAGTCATTGATCGAGCATGTATGCGAATTGCTCTATCTGTCGAAGGCGCAGAGGGGAGACATGTTCATGGCTCTGAACCACATAGTGTCTGGGAAACATCTACCGATTCCAGAAATATTTCTTGAGACTCCAGCCACAGACCAAGATATGTACGACTGGGGACTGCTTACCACAGTCAATCTCAGAAGAAACGAATTTGGAAGAATGTTGATCGATGTTGGCACCGCCATCAACAACATTCCACTGAAAACCATCGGATCCACATGCATCACTCGACAAGAAGCTACTCATGCTCCCATCTCAATCAGAGACGTTGAAGGAACACTCAGAAATACTTATGGCTACATCACTCTCAAAGTGAGCATAAGTTCAACCTGGACAGAAACCAAGTTTCGCATAATCAGGAAGATCCAGGATATGACATGTCCTTCATAAGAGCGTGGATGCACGCTGAAAAGATGGGTACTTACAAAGAGCCTTTGGTAACACATCTCTCCAACGAAGAAACTTCTGATCCAGAAGATTTGGCGGACGTTCCATCATCAGAGCACTTGGAGGAATTTCGAACTTTGACGAGGTTGAAACAAGAACCTGCAAAGATGCGTAGACATTCATCAAAAGGTCCTGCACTCAGGAAAGTCTCATTCCTCCCATGTCTATGTCATTTATTTCCTCACATGCTATTCTAGCATGGGAACTCAATTACGCTAGCATCTCTACTATTGCAAGACGCTATAAGTGGGTAATCTCACTTCAGCAATATTTTACCAAGTGGTTGAATCTGACATTTCTCCGAATCGAGCATCTCACTGAGACATTCATTACTGAGATGATGTTCAAGCACAGAAAAGAACAATTTTGGCATCTCTCCATAGCCTTGCAAGAGTGTTCATGGGTGCCACAAAATCAGAAAGCTATGATGTATGCACAAGTGTTGAATCCCACTACCGCGACTGCTGAATCAACAGAAGATAGTTGGGACCCAAACGATCAAACCTAAGACATGCTCAAGGGATATGACGCTTTAACGCACAGGCCTCTAAGAATCCTTCAAATTGTACTCCCAATCGAAGAGTACACCTTGTATAACGGTGCATCTAGCTTCAGCACAAATATCTCGACAATGACACATTGATTCAACACAAGCGCAATCAAAGTGTAACTAAATTACAATCACTAATTCTTCATTATCCCATGATAAGACTTCTGAGGCAGATGCAACATTATTCATCCATGGATGGCACAAAATCCTTCAACATACACTGGGGACTTGATCTTATTGGAATTTGAAATCTGATGTGATTCCACGAAACTTCATCAATGGAACCTCTCTACATCACAAGCCTTGCACGACCAGTGAACTTTTTCTCCTCACATCCAGAATGGAGACTGTCGCTATTATCTGCCAAAACAACATCGATTCCCTGACGAAGCCACTTCACAGTAAAGTCATATTCAGGATAACTTGGGTTGAAATCCTAGAATATCTTCATCTTAGGAATGCTCAACCCATCAATTAGTTCGTGAATGTAAAGACTCACTGGATGGAGGAGCAAAGACCATGTCGATAATCCAGCCTTTTCGGTCTCTGGAGAAACTCCGACCATAGTATCGGCATCAACAAGGATTTGTGGAGGAACTCCATTCATGCTATCAGCATCAACAACGGTCTCAAGAGCAACATCCTCATGACATGGCTTCATCAATTAACCATTCTCTGAAGTATTGCTCAATGAAGCGGACTTCTCCAAGCACTAATGATTCATATCAAGGTGTGTAGACATGCAATATGTTCACATGAAAGTATTTCCGAAGCTTTCACAACAGGCGGGCACAATTTCAAGTCTTCTACAAGATGTTCTTATCACCTCTACAAATGAGATACAACATACTTCATCCCATGGGTTTACAAAAACGTACCAATGAGTGAGGAATGGGACAATGCTTCCTCAACGAGAGATGTTTGTTTATGTCTCTGCTATAACATACCAAAAGGGAGAATCAATCAGACATATATGCTGAAAGATATGGCCTTTACCGTCAGGTCTACGAAATCTGAAAAATTTGTATGGGATTACAAATTACAAATGTGCATCCTTCGTTGGCTGACCTCTACAACTCCAAATTGAGTGATTCTATTTTCATGTGATAACTCAGCCTCTTAGATTCAAAAGTTGGGGTCAAGCGTCGACTTCCGACGTCGTATGAGGTTCCTACAGCTTCCAGAGCGTACATGCAAGCAGCAATTCTTAGATGGGATTCATAACTTCCACAGTCGATCGGTGCCCACCAGGTCTTTCCACCAAGTACTTCATCAAGGTACCTCCAACTTCGACAACCTAGGTCTTTACATCAATTTTTCTACCTGGTACCTGGGTCCTCTATCCAAGTCTGACCAGAAGAAGAGAAAACGAAAAGGAGAGATTCAACAAGATACTAGGGACTGACGGTCCACTGATCATGACGATCAGTTTGATAGTCCAAGACCCGTGGCACCATACTCTCATGTGATAATCATTCATCATGAAAGGAATGCCACCACCGGGACATGAAACCATGGTCATAACACCATCCCCTCTCGAGAGCAACCTCAGCTAGGGTCCCGTGACCAGGGTTTCAGAAGTGATGTTTCTACGACTGACAGAAACAAGATGGCACTGCAAGCACCATGCTCATGTATCAATCAAGGGGTTCAGATTTCAAATTAATAGATGGCATTAAAATCCTTCATCAAGTGTTCAATACACGAGCGAATGGTCTAAAGACACAACGGGGGCGTTTTACAACAAGCTCGTCTGAGACGATTTTACACTGTCTTGCACAAAGAGGCGAGCTGGGAGCAATTGGTGAAAAATATAGGGATGGATCATACACCATTCTCTTTGCATGGATGTCCTCTACAACATATCCAAAATTCACATTAATTGGATAAACGAGCAAAGAGATGTGGCTGAAACATTGGACTACATGCCAGCAGAAAGATTTCTGAAAGTCTCTTGGAAGTTTATTGTTTCGTCAATTTCGGCCCTTAAACGTGCTCAAAAGCCGAAAAGCTTCTTTACACAAGCTTGGAAATTTTCTGAGGATGAAGAAACATGGGTAGATCACAAAAATCCAACATCGGACGAAGATTCTACATCAATTTCAATGAAGACCCAACTTCTGAATTTTCTGATGACGAATTATGACGAAATTCTTCATACATCCACATCTGAATTAGGAGATACATCATCAAAGAAAAACCTAACTTCATCTTCAGCCGATAGTCTCACTTGCTGAAGTCGGCGGTGCTTCTACTATGAGATATGAGATTTTCATCTTCAGCTCTTTTTTTCTATGATATTTCATCACGTCCCTGCTTCCTCTCCGCATATGCTAATTTCAAGAAAGCATATATCTTAGCACGTACGACTCCCAGATGATCGAGAGACATACAAAGTACCAGCTTTCCAGTGTCTCTGAAAGGTTGATTCACCTCGGCATGAACATCCGCAGAAGTCTTCATATTTGACTTGATATTTCTGGAGCGTTCGTCGGAAGAGCCAGAAGGGTGGTTTTAACAGAAGTCACCACTATCTGAGGCGAAAGACATGGAGTCATGGATATACCAATAACAAACACGCAACAAAAACAGTAACAATCCAGCTCTTACCTATTTACGATTTCACTAGCTCTAGTGATTATAACGTCAGAATTTCGAAAACTTGCTCGTTCTGCAAAGACGAGCAAAATTCATTATTCAAAATCATGACTTGATAAAACCATGAACAACTCACGTGAATTTTAACATCCACTTGTTTTTCAAAAACTGGACTGACGTCCATTCCACAATTGGGAAAACTTACATACGGACATTATTTCACCATGTATAATTGTCTATTTTTAACAGTTTTTCAAAATCAAAACATTGATTTTACAAAAATATATACATATTTTAACGTGAAACTCACGTAAATTTGAACAATATATATATATATATATATATATATATATATATATATATATATATATATATATATATATTTTGTGTAAACCAAAGGTGTCATGAAAACTAAAATTTTATATATATATATATTTTGCTCAATTGCACGAGCGTCTGTCTTTGAAACGAGAGCATATTTTCAAAGATTTCTAAAAAGCTCGAAGATAAAAAAATTCATGAAAGCTCATAAACAAATTTTTTATTACTAACAGATGCACGTCTATTAAAAAAAAAACTTTTCTCTCATACGAGCATCCACCTTTGGAACGAGAGTTTATTCCATTTTGTGTAATCTCATATATTTAAAAGATAAAATTTTGGTTTTCATGACAGCTCATAGACAAAAATTTTATCATTAGATACAGATCTACTAAAAAAAAATCTCTCTCCTATGCTGGTGTTGATGGTGGTTTTAGGACAAGGGGTAAAACCGTAAAACCTCACGTATAGCATGACGTCACCGGTGACACTAGCACATTTATTAGAGCATTTAACGCTCTTATGTTAAAATCACCAAGGTACCCTTTTTCAAATACTAAATTAGGGTTTCGATGCGCGAAACCCTAAATTCACACATACCGCGCAACCATTACGCAAAAAGCATGGAAAACATGCCAAATACACCCACCGTGCAATCATCACGCAGAACATAGCAATTGCACGTACCGTGCAATCACTGCGCAAAACCATGGCAATCATGCCACTCACACATGTCATGCAACATGCCAAATGCACGTACCGTGCAAACATCGCGGAAAACATAGCAATTGCACGCACCGTGCAATCATTGCGCAAAAGCATGGCAAACATGCCAAATGCACGCACCGTGCACTCATCACACAAAACATAGCAATTGCATGCACCATGCAATCATTGTGAAAAATATGGCAACCATGCCAAAACTACAAATAACGCGCAACCATCGCGCTAAATATGGCAACCATGCCAAACCGCAAAGCAACGCGCAATCATCACGTTAACCATGCCAAAAATCCAAAACGCACCACCATTGCACAAAATGGCAACCATGCCAAAAGCGCGCGCCATTGGAACATGCCATGCAACCCTTGCAACATGGCATGCCAAGCCGTGCAACCTAGCGCCAGATCCGCCACACACGCCATTGGCACATGCCATGCAACCCTTGCAACCTGGCATGCCAAGCCGTGCAACCTAGGGACAAAGACGCCACACGCGCCATTGGCACATGTCATGCAACTCTTGCAACCTGACATGCCAAGCCGTGCAACCTAGGGCCAAAGCCGCCACACGCGCCATTGGCACATGTCGTGCAACCCTCGCAACCTGGCATGCCAAGCCGTGCAACCTAAGGCCAAAGCCGCCACATGTGCCATTGGCACATGCCGTGCAACCCTTGAAACATGGCATGCCAAGCCGTGCAACCTAGGTCCAAAGCCGCCACAGGCGCTATTGGAACATGCCGTGCAACTCTTGCAACCTGGCATGCCAAGCCCTGCAACTTAGGGCCAAAGCCGCCACACGCGCCATTAGCACATGCCATGCAACATGGCATGCCAAGCCGTGCAACCTAGGGCCAAATCCGCCACACGCGCCATTGGCACATGCCGTACAACACTTGCACTTTGGCATTTCCACTTGCACCCGACGTGCAACCTAGGGCCAAGGCATACCACACATGCCACTGGCACATGCCGTGCAACACTTGCACTTTGGCACTTCCACTTGCACCCGACGTGCAACCCAGGGCCGAGGCATGCCATACATGCCATTGTCACATGCTGTGCAACCCTTGCACTTTGGCATGTCGCGCCTACATCAAAGGTCACGATTCCTCTTATACAAAACCTCGACCGTCGAAGGTCGCCACTGAGACGGCAATTCTTTCAAGCTCAACTTATCAAACACCAGCGACATGCTACATGTTTTCCACGAAAACACTTGAGACATCAAAACGTATGTCACAAACTGGGGGATGCTCATTAGGGTTTTGGTTTGGCGGTCTACATCGTGCGGCATATATAAATGCCCGTTTCAAGAAGGTGTAGTAGGAATAAAACGGTTAGTAAATGCAAGAAGTAATGGTGAAACGCTCTTTCATTATGGAACATCAATTCCATAAAATTCCATCAATACCAGGCGTTACCACCTCTTCCCGTTTAACTCATCCTTTTCTTTTCTTACGAGGCCAGGGTACGTTTCACTTGGACTTGTATAAATAGGTTTTGCCTATTTCCACCAAAACACAATTTTTTGGCCAGGGAGAAGTACAACACTCAGAAAGGAAACTCTTGCTATCTTTATCAAAGATTTCATCTTCTGATACAAGTCAATTACTACTCTTCCAGAACTTCTCTAGTCTCAACACTCTCTTCGCTGCCCTCCCCAAACCAGCCTTTCTCCTCCTCTTTGTGACCGAAGCAAATCCGGAACGGCCATTTCTTGGTTTAGGCTAGATTTGTATAGATTGATCTCTCGAATCTAAAGTACTCTCGTGCAGTACATTTGTTTAGGGTTTAGATTTGTTTCTCATTCACTCACCGAATTTACCAAAATCAGCAGAAACGGTTTTTGCCTATAAACAATTGGCGACCATAGTGGGAGATTGATCTTTCGTTTACAATGCTAGTTTTCAATCCTCGATCTCATACTTCGATCCGGACATCAGGACGGCAGAATCGAGCGATCTGTTCAGGGATCCACAACTCGACTACCAGACAACCTGGTTACCAGTCGCAAACCGCAAGAGACGGCTGGAGAATTAACAGAAACCGAAAGCAAACGATCCAGTCATCAAGTGACTCAAAACTACTGGGGACTTTCCACAATCGCGGCGGTGCTTCCCACAAAACTCGATCTTACACACGGAGGATCCCTTTTTCATCAGGAGATCCGGGAAACCGAGTAAGTCTTGCCTAGACAGAATATATGGTTTACAATTTCAAGTTTTGACGGGAATGATAAAACCAATAGCCATGTTATTTTTCATCCCATGTGATCTACCAACACGCAACGTTCACGGTTCCATATCTTCCCTGGGATGTCCGTATCACTCAATCATAACCAAAAAATGACATCATCCTAAAACGGTTCATCCCGAATAATAACCGAAAACCCTCATAGGTAACACTTGTCTATCAACCCATAAATCCAAAAAATTCAAAACCATAAGCCAGGTGTTTCATTTGCCTTTCAGAAAAAAAAAACAGAAGAATTTCAGAACACAGAAGTGCATCCAAAGGAAGCCATTCAACAGTGGTTTTCTCTTCTCGAAGAAGACGTCCTTCGTCATTTGGAGGACCGCCTGTTTCAGCTCCAACTCTTTGGACAACCTTCCAACCTCCGCCTCTTGTTGTTTGCCCACGTCTGTAGAAGAACCTTCGGTCACCTTGGCATGCAACCTTGGATCTCAGAGAAACCCTAACGCCCAGTCTTCGTGGAATCAGTTGCATGCCTGTGTGTACCTACTTTGCATCATAATGATTACCAGTCACTATTCATGAGGTAGCTGACGCTACTACGGTAATATTCGAAGAGAAGAACAATATTTCTACAGATTTATGGGAGGCATACCTATGGCTAGGGTTTGCACCAACACAAGAAACGCTGGAGTACATACCTGGAATATGCTGTCCCACTTTATTGCTACCGTGCCACGCCAAGACATCTCCCACTCCGGAACCAGCGCCCACGCCAAGCCAGCGTCGTACCAATCCAACGCCTTGCCAAGCCAACGTCCACGCCAAGCCGGTGCTCGTTCCAACAAGATCCAGCGCTAACAACTTGCGTCTTTCCAGGGCCAGCAACTTGCATCTTTTCCAGCACACTGACAACCTGCGTCCTTCCGATACCGACAACTTACATCTTTCCAGCGCCGGCAGCTTGCATCTTTTCCACAACTTGCGTCCTTCTAGCATCACACTTGCATTTCCATCTTGCATCTTTACAGCAGCTTGCATCTTTACAGCAGCTTGCATCTTTACAGCAGCTTGCATCTTCCCAGCGCTAGCAGCTTGCATCCTTCTAGCGTTGCACTTGAACCCCCCGTTTGGAATCAGCAATCCGATTTCATCACACGTAAAGATCAGGAACGACTTCTCTAAAATCGAAGAAAAGAAAATCAGCAAACCCCCTGAGTTCACGAAGACTCTCTTCCTGTCAAGAGACACATGATTTATGGGGACTTCGCCCACAAAACTGTGCATTCCATGATGAAACATTTATGTGAGATTCTATGTTTCCCCAAGGCACAACGTCAAGACATATTTGCAACCCTCAACCACACCGCATCAGGGAAACAACCTTTTTCCAACCAGATAAATCGTTCCCAAATCCCAACCTCTCTTGGAGATCACGATTGATAGATGGAACTAGGGACTCCTAACCACTGTCCGCTTGAAGGGAGCCCAACCTTAAAACACACTGATTGATGTAGCCTCTCGAGCGGCTCCGCTTCAATGTTTTCTTCAGCAGCCGCTCTGCTTTAAACATTCGCTCCAACATCCGCTCCGCTTCAGCGTTCTCTCCGTAAGCTGCTCTAGGATCCGAAGATGAAACTTCAGCGTCTTTACTCCATAAGTTTCAACGTCCTCTCCGAGAACCGAAGCCACTTCAACGCCCCTTTCCTACAAAGGATCGTGTCGTGGACGCCACTTCTTCTTTCTAAGGATCTTGTCGTAGCCGCCGCTCTTCCTTGATGGGGATTGTGCTTTAAGCGCCACTCCTTCCTTCCAAGTCTCTTTTGATCACATCTGCTGCCAAGAACTGTTGCCGCCCGTTTGTTGATACCGGCCAGAGCTTCACCATGGAAACAATCACTGTAAAGCCCAAGGACCACACAAGATAGGAACACACAACCATAATATCCAATATTAGCTCCAACTTGGTCGTTGCCGAGTGCATGTTTTATCAATCTGTCGCATTCTGACGAAGTTCGGTAAATTTTGGAATCCATTAGAGAGACACTACAGATGAAGGCGCGGATCCGGACGAGCAACAGAAAATAGGAGAAGGTCAATATCTCTTTTCATACTGAGGGATTTTCTAGAGTTTGGACAAGATAAATGTCCCTTCTTGCTCCATGAAACGGATGACTGAGCACGACTATGCCACCTCAGGCCCGCAACATCCCTCTCGAATTCTTCCTGATTTTACTGTTAGGCTGCTTTCTCCTCCCATACGACCTCGAAACCTAAATATTCCCGAGTAAGGAGATAGGAAATTCTTTTCCGCTCATAATGGAGGGGCGGACCATCGAAATCCGAGTTCGTACGAGAATTATACATTGATTATACTAAAGGGCGCTAATTAGGGTTTCGGCATGCCAAACCCTAATTCAGACAAAGTTGCCATCATCCCACGGAACCGAAGCCAGTCGACATCCTTCCAAGGAACTCAAGCTATCTCCACTCCAAGCCGAGCAATGCAAGCAGCTCCGTTTCAAGACGACCAAGTGCTAACGGCTCCAGGTCCAATCCCACCAATGCTGACGGCTAATCCCAAGCCGACCCAATGCAAGCGGCTTCCCTTCACGCAAAGTATATTCTAGCAGCTCCGGTCCGCGTTCCAAAGCCTAGCCAAGAAGACGCGCGACCATTCCAGGTCGAGGCCTATAACTTTCATCTCAACCGACCTCTACCATTCTGCAGCCTGACCTGCGGTACCACGAGCAAAATCCACGCAAGGATGCCAAACACAAGGATCACAGATTCTCCTTGCTTTCCGAAAAAGACAAGATGGGCCTACATTACAGCCGGGGACTCATCCTCAGCAAGATCTCCCGTCAAAATCTCTAATCAGGAGTAAGGAAGGTGAAGATATGTACCAGGAACGCGCTTACTAATGTTTCACCACCTGCACCGAGGGAGGAAAGCAAAACCGGCAACATGACGTGGGGGGAGGAGTGACAACCCCTTTTCATATACATGGTACTTTTAAGATTTTGGATAAGGATAGGATTCCCTATTGAAGTCGTGAATGAAGAAGGAGAATTGGACCCGCAAGGAAAAGCATTTCCACGCCCAAGCAGTCCGCGCCTTTCCCGCGCCAGCATCATGCCAACGCTATGCTCAACCTTCACGTTGCCAACAGTCCGCGCTTTCCTTGCCAACACCATGCTTTGCCAAGCGATCCCCACCTATGCACTGGGAAGAGGAAGACGGTACAATTTCACCAACAATATATGTCGCACCAACCCTAAAAGAAAAAGGGGAAAAGAGAGAAGAAAATTTTAAGCAGACAAGATGGGCTTACGTTACAGTCGGAAGTTTAGCCTCAGCAAAAGTTTCTCTCGGATTCTAAACAGGAAATAAAGAAAAAAATGTAAATCCTGGGAATGTACCTACTGGCGTTACTATTGCCTGTCCCTACCAGCATCAAGACCCAGACACAAATCCGGTGGCGCATCATGAGAAAAGAAGTAATCCCCTTTTTGGGTGTAACGCTTCCTGATTTTTGAATAAGGAAAGGAAATCGGGCCCACAAGAGCAAGCCTTGCCGCGACCCCAGCAATCCACGCTTTCCTTTTGCGCCGGAGCCAAAGCAACCCGTGCTTTCCTTCCTATGCCACGTCGTGCCTTGCCAAAGAGACTCGCGCTTTCCTTCCTGCGCCAACGCCATGCCTTGCCGAGCAGTCTGTCGACACCATGCTTTGCCAACGTCATGCTCTGCCAAATGGCCCACGCCCATTCTAAGCCCATTTGTGCTGACAATACCCATTCGTGACCAGTCTATGCTAGCAGCTCCGCCTCGCGTTCCAAAGCCTGGCCCCAAAGACACCTAGTGATACTGGGATTTGTGCAAAGCTACCGGATGCAAGGATTGCAGATTCCACTTACATCTCGAAAAAGGTCAGAAAAATATCCTCGGCCCTCTTTCACGACTTACTATCTCAGTTCTATCCTCGTTTGTCACCATCTTATGCTTACCTCGCAACAAGTCCCCTGTTCCAAGCTAAGCAGGGACTTAATGTTGATGGTGGTTTTAGGACAAGGGGTAAAATCGTAAAACCTCACGCATAGCATGACGTCACTGGTGACACTAGCACATTTATTAGAGCATTTAACGCGCTTATGTAAAAATCACCAGGGTACCCTTTTTCAAATACTAAATTAGGGTTTCGATGCGCGAAACCCTAAATTCACACATACCGCGCAACCATTACGCAAAAATCATGGAAAACATGCCAAATACACCCACCGTGCAATCATCGCGCAGAACATAGAAATTGCACGTATCGTGCAATCACTGCGCAAAACCATGGCAATCATGTCACTCACACATGTCATGCAACATGCCAAATGCACGTACCGTGCAAACATCGCGTAAAACATAGCAATTGCACGTACCGTGCAATCATTGCGCAAAAGCATGGCAAACATGTCAAATGCACGCACCGTGCACTCATCACACAAAACATAGCAATTGCATGTACCATGAAATCATTGTGCAAAATATGGCAACCATGCCAAAACTACAAATAACGCGCAACCTTCGCGCTAAATATGGCAACCATGCCAAACCGCAAAGCAACGCGCAATCATCACGTTAACCATGCCAAAAATCCAAAACGCACCACCATTGCACAAAATGGCAACCATGCCAAAAGCGCGCGCCATTGGCACATGCCATGCAACCCTTGCAACCTGGCATGCCAAGCCGTGCAACCTAGGGCCAAAGTCGCCACACGCGCCATTGGCACATGCCGTGCAACCCTTGCAACCTGGCAGGCCAAGCCGTGCAACCTAGGGACAAAGCCGCCACACGCGCCATTGGCACATGCCGTGCAACGCTTGCAACTTGGCATGCCAAGCCGTGCAACCTAGGGCCAAAGACGTCACACGCGCCATTGGCACATGCGTGCAACCCTACCAACCTGGCATGCCAAGCCGTGCA
>NC_039362.1:62437234-62478243 GCF_003573695.1 Papaver somniferum
TGCAACCTGGCATGCCAAGCCGTGCAACCTAGGGCCAAAGCCGCCACACGCGCCATTGGTACATGTCGTGCAACCCTTGCAACCTGGCATGCCAAGCCGTGCAACTTAGGGCCAAAGTCGCCACACGCTCCAATGGCACATGCCATGCAACCCTTGCAACCTGGCATGCCAAGCCGTGCAACCTAGGGCCAAAGCCGCCACACGCGCCATTGGCACATGCCGTACAACACTTGCACTTTGGCATTTCCACTTGCACCCGACGTGCAACCTAGAATCAAGGCATACCACACATGCCACTGGGACATGTCGTGCAACACTTGCACTTTGGCACTTCCACTTGCACCCGACGTGCAACCCAGGGCCGAGGCATGCCACACATGCCATTGGCACATGCCGTGCAACCCTTGCACTTTGGCATGCCGCGCCTACATCAAAGGCCACGATTCCTCTTATACAAAACCTCTACCGTCGAAGGTCGCCACTGAGCCGGCAAGTCTCTCAAGCTCAACTTATCACACACCAGCGACATGCTACATGTTTTCCACGAAAACACTCGAGACATCAAAACGTATGTCATAAACTGGGGGATGCTCATTAGGGTTTTGGTTTGGCGGTCTACAACGTGCGGCATACACAAATGCATGTTTCAAGAAGGTGTAATAAGAATAAAACGGTTAGTAAATGCAAGAAGTAATGGTTAAACGCTCCTTCATTATGGAACATCAATTCCATCAAATTCCATCAATACCAGGCGTTACCACCTCTTCCCATTTAACTCATCCGTTTCTTTTCTTACGAGTCCAGAGTACGTTTCACTTGGACTTGTATAAATAGGTTTTACCTATTTCCACCAAAACATAAGTTTTTGGTCAGGGAGAAATACAACACTCAGAAAGGCAACTCTTGCTAGATTTCTCAAAGCTTTCATCTTCTGATACAAGTCAAGTATTACTCTTCCGGAACTGCTCTGGTCTCAACACTCTCTTCGTTTCCCTCCCTAAACCATCCCTTCTCCTCCTTTTTGTGACCGAAGCAAATCCGGAACGACCATTTCTTGGTTTAGGCCAGATTTGTATAGATTGATATCTTGAATCTAAAGTACTCCCGTGCAGCACATTTGTTTAGGGTTTAGATTTGTTTCTCAATCACTCACCGAAATTACCAAAATCAGCAGAAATAGTTTTTGCCTATAAACAGATGGGGATTAATGTTTGTTTCTTAGACTAACCAACGAACGAACGAACATTCGTTCCTAAAATAAGGATTTCCTTTTTGGGCCCGGACCCATGAATCCTAAATTGACCAAGGTTCCACCATCAAATCAGCGGTTCTACACCAATTTATGCTCACTGGATGACACTCTATTAGGCCACTGGGGTTTGCGTTCAAACCATGGTTTGCTCGTTCAGTTTAAATCCGGTAACATATTATCTTATAAGTTCAATTACTTATTTTGTCCGTACCTAGAAAATCACCATTCAATGCTGACTGAGAAACATGACTGTCCCTCACTAAGCAAGGGACTTAGTGTATATAGTGGATTTTCGACAAGGGAAAAATCGTAAAACCATAATTATGCATACTCCAGATCCGGCAATCGGATGAGTATTGAGACTCATATCTCTCAACAAAGTGTGAAAGCTCATGCCATAAAATCTCTGACTGAGAAGGCTGTCTCTCAGAATATCTGTAGATGTGTAGTTTCCCAGCTGAGGCCACGGCACATCTCATGAATACTGAGCAATTTCAGTAATTATTTCTATATAGAATCGAAAGATTGGACGACTCCTAGACAGCATGCCTGCTAGTATAGAGCGACAACGTCTTCAGGATGCAACCAGGTTTTCCCTGACTATATAGGAGAAATATGATACTCCAACAAGTTCATATTGCTCAACTCTCAGATAATTAATGCTCCTAGATAGGAAGCCCTGCTAGTATAGAGCCATCGGCTAATTATCTCTAATCGCATGATATCCAACAATATTCTATGATTCTTCGTTATATTTTGTCATTTCAATTCGTGGTTCTTCCCAGCAGAATTCCACGGGTTAGTGATAAATATTCAACGAAACAGGCATCTGAGCATCGAATAAGCCCTGACTAAAATGGTGCAAGTGTACTCAGCAATAATGCACAAACCAGCATTTGAATGCGCAAACGAGCATTTCAAAAATACGAATGAACGATGAACCTATGCAAAATAGGAAGGAAAAATAATAATAATAAAATATTAGCAAAGGCACCAGGGACTGGGCTCACCAGCCGGCCGGTCATGCCGTGACCAGTCCGACGCCCAATTTTATATTTTATCATATTTTATTATTTTTTCCTGATCTCATGAAAATTTTCTCGTTCTAGCAAATCTCCTTCGATTCAAGGAAATTCTTTAATCTCATGATATTTCTTTATGTCAAGAAAATAATAAAATTAGGGAAAAGGTCTCACCAGCCGGCCGGCCGGCCATGCCCTAGCCGTGGCCGGTCCCACACCTCACATCCCCATTATTTTATTATTTCTCTCAATCCATGAAAATTCCCTGATTTCATGAATTTTCCCTAAACCCATGAAAAATATTATAAAATTAAGAAAACTCGTGGGACCGGGCCCTAGCCGGCCGGTCATGCCCTAGCTGGTCCCACACGCCTCTTATTTTGTTATTGTTATTTGTTTTGTTTTCCTCATTCCATGAAAACTCCCTGATTTCAACAAAATACCTTGGTTTCAACAAATCTCTCCGATTTTATGAAAATTCTCCAAAATCATGAAAATTACATAAAATTGGGAAGAGTGCCCTGGGACCGTGCCCGTTGGCCGGACGGCCATGCCTTGGCCATTGCCGGTCCCACACTCCATTATTCCCTATTTTATTATTATTTTATTTCTGTCATCTCATGGAAGTTCCCTAATTTCATAAAACTCTCCGGTTTCATGGGATTTCCCTCAATTCAGAGAAAATACGCAAAATTACATAAAACTGAGAAAAGTGTGGGACCGTGCTTGTCAGCCGGCCGGGCATGCCCTAGTCGTGTCCGGTCCCACACCTTACAATTCCCTGTTTTATTTATTATTTTTCATCATCTTATGCATTTTTCCTAGTTTGAGCAAAACCCTGGATTCTGCATATTTTCTCAAAATGTTGCTCAAACGCGCATCGGAAAATATTGAAACTCTCAGGACTGAGACACAGACACTATGGTGACACGGGCACATCCCCTTGACCGACCAAGGGTGACCCTAAGGCTTGCAAACAGCCGGTCCGACACGTTTTAATGATTTTAATCTAATTTGCTCAATTGCTCATATTAGGTTCAAACTCTTTCCAAACAATTGGGGGTTTGTTCAAACGACCATCAATAGGTCCCACGGTCACCAAGAGCCGGTCCCATGACCTCTTGGTCGGTCCCTCATCTTTTCATGGCTAGGTTTTATTATTTGTCGCTCACACGAGCATTATTTTAATAAATGATTAAACAAGCATTTAATCATTCTTTCACCAACTGGTCCTCAAGAGACTTTGGTATTTTTCTCATTCGAGCATCTGGGCGTTACAAGGTGGAGTCATCATCCCATGTAGCCGGTCCCTGCTTCACTCGGCGGTTGATTTTGAATAAATCATCATTCATTAAAATTAGGGTTTTTGAATCCAGGGCTCTGCAAAACCATGATTCTGAGCAGATTAAAAAACTGATAATTTTATGTTGATTCCATGATCAACACTTTCATTTATTATGCTCGACCCAGCAGTCAGTATCTTAAATTAATATTTTATTCGGCCCTGCTACCAACAATTCATCAAACGAGCAATATTTGCTCAAACCGACAATATTTGATCAAACTAGCAATATTCGCTCAGACTAGCAATATTTTCTCAAACCAGCAATATTTACTCAGGTTAAAGAATATTGGTTCAACTATCAATATTCCACAATTCAGCAACACAGTTTGCTCGTCTTAGGTATTCAACATAATAATACCTCGTCTCAGCAGACATATTTAATTCATGAGTTTCAGAACATTTGTAAATCATGTTCAACTCAGCAATACATCGACTCATCGTCCCATAAAGTCAGCAACTGACTCCACAATCACGAGATATCAATCGTCTCACATGGGGGGATATTAACTAGGGTTTTGGTCTGGCGGTCTACGACACGTGTGTTCACCCACGACGAGAATGTGAGAAAGTCGTGCAATCAATTGGAAGAGTTATCAAAGTAGTGAGTGGAAAATTAACCAAGTCTCCGCACGATGAGCAGCTGGTTTTAACACGATTTTCCACTTCCCCACTCTCTGATTCCAACAACTGTCACACTTCACGGGATCATGGTGTTTTTAATTTAGTAATATAAAAAGACCTCTGAATCATGATTGAAAGGACAAGATTCGAATACTCGAACATTCGTCTAAGCAAGCAATTTCTTGGCAAGTTCATACAGACAATCTTTCATCTACACGAACTCATCATCTGAGCAATCACTCTCAATTGAGTAAAATTCAATCATTCAGAGCGTCCTTACGCTGAATTCACGACACACCTACAATCTCATATCACCATTGATCTCACACATTTCTCAGCTTCCCTCCTACAGATCAACCCGTCCTCTCTTGTGACCGAATTGACTCTGGAACAACCATTGTTCTTGGTTTAGGCCGGAGTCCTACAGATTGATCTCTCGAACTGAAAGCACTCCCTTCTTGCAGTGCATCTGTGTGAGGTTCAACATTTCGCTCGGTTCAAGGATTCTTCACACGGACGTCTCCTCAATTCCGTAAAAACCAGCAAATCTTTTTTCCCCATCTACAATGGGGAACTATGGTAGAAATGATCCCTCCCTACACTGGGGATTAAAGTAGAACCGATCCCCATAAGCAAAACTGATTGTGTGATTTTGGAAACTGGGTTTGAAAAGTAGGATAGTTCAAGATGTCGACATAGTGAGTAATTTGAACACGTGCACGAATCTTATATTTTATTGTTCAAAGATATTCCTTGATACTCAAGGTGAGATCCCAAACCGAAATGTTCGAGAATTTTTTTATTAATATTTTCAAATATATATGTTTTATTTTTCCAGCAAGCAAAACATATCTCTGGAAGATATATTAGTTAACTATCTTGTATGCTAGCTAATATTGAGTTGTAATCCGAGAAGGATTTCGGTACGACGGTTGGATATTGGTTGGAATTAGACAAAAGCAAATTCAGGTGCTTATTGCATATTTTGAGAATACTTTCGGTTATGGAAATTCCTTGGGGTCCAAACTACCTTGGTATATGATGGTGAAGTTTGTTCTTCTTACAAACCTATCCTGAGGTAGGCACTTCATTTTGTAGTCATTGATGTAGCCGACTAATAGTATTACCTATAATATTATCTTGAAGAGGAAAGTAACCTAATTAGGCGAAATCTCTTACGTCTTCTACTTTAAGACTAATTTGGGTCAAAAAGCATTCAGATAGTACCGTCGGTGAGAAAAATAAAATTGCATTATTATTTTTCTATTATCGATTTGATTGACTAACAATTGTTAAACCTTGATTGCACCTAGTTTGATTGTTCTTGAGAGTCTTCTCTTCTGACATAAGGTCACTCAAACTAGATCAAGGAATCTGATGTTGACATGTGATTATCCATTATTAACAGAATCTGTTCTGTGTGTGATATATCATAAGTTAGAATCAAGTTTGGTTATTCAGGTACAGAAGAAAAAATTGACGATTTGAAGACAATAAGATTTCTTATTGGTTTTGTATCTTTATGATTTAGCTTCGTGCACAAACTTGATCGCCTGGGATCCGACTAGATCTTGTTTATCCTTCATAGAAGATTGATTAACTAGTCATATTAGATCGACAAACTATCATTTGGTTGTATTCTTCAGTACCCGAATCTGATAGTTTGTATACCTAGATTTAGTTATTTCGATAATAGAGATCTTAATAGATCTTACCCAACAAAGGCGTTTATTAGAACAAACGTTAGATCCTTTCTTTAACTTAACATATAATCTCTAATTTACTTCTTGAGATTAGAAGAGTGATTACCGAACATATTAGTCCTTTACGGTTTCGGAAGACGATCCAAAGGAGTTGAGTGCTTGAAGTCCTCACAGCGGCTAAAAAACTTAAGATATGCGCATGGATACTAAGAAAACTAGGCAACTAGGGTAGTTTACTTAGTCTCAACTATACAAAGTTGGTAGTGTTCTTTGTATAATGGCTTAATTATGAGAGTATTCAAAATTGAACTAGGTCCCAGGGTTTTTCTGCATTTTTGGTTTCCTCGTTAACAAAATCTTGTTGTGTCTTTAGTTTTATTTTACATAGTTATAATTATTGTTTTAGTTATAATTAAAAGTAAATACATTGTACGTTAATCCAACACTTGGTTGATCCCTACAGTTGTGTTCGGTTTCAAACTAATATTATATGCCAAGTGTATACCTTGTGGTTTGCTATCTTCTTGATAATCTTTGTCTATGTTAGATCACGCAAGTATCGAACTTATATGTTGAAATCAAAAAAATTGTGGTGTACTTGGTAGCCTCGTCATTTCAAAGTGTGCCCATAGCTTCAAGATAATCAGATCGCCCTCATCGGGTAGAAGTTTGAAAACACGCTTATTGTGAGGTGCGAGTGACATGATTTTGAAATGCACCTTCCCTACCCATCCAGGTTATGCCCTTGAAAAGGTTGATCTCCTCGGGAGATGCTCTATTACTAAGATTGTAAGTCTCTTCAGACGGACCAGTGTAGATATAATGCAACCTCACAACAAATGCATCTGTTGGGCCTCCGGAAGGTACCCATAATCCGGGCTTAAAAATTTCAAGGGGTACATTAAATCTATCACAAGCATCAATTATTTCCAAGAGATCTCCTTCTTTTTGAGTGAAGGGATCAAAATAAACCCTATGATGGGTTTCATAATTGAAAGCAAAGTGAAAATCAATTTTATTAGAGCACATTTTATATTTTTTCTTTGATCAAACCCTAAACGAACTTATGAAGAAAACAAGAGAGAGAAAGAAATCTTACCATTCCATTTGGTTCCGGTACTTCTGGGGTCCACCAATAGTTCATATATTTCATCATCAGATACCGGTTAAATTTTTTCAAATATCTTTCAATGAAACATAGAAAAAACTATAAAAATATATAGGAAAAAATATATAAATTAAAGACTATGGATCAATGTTGTCAAAACTAATAACTATTTAAATAGGCAGTGACTAAATATAACCCGTGATAAAGTTATATACAAACCTTATTAAAACTGAAAATATTTGTAGACGGAATTTATACAGTTAATTTTAACCCACCACTATAATCATCTTTTTGTTTTCAGTTTCATTGTTTTTTTACTCATGTACGTTCTAATAATTGAGACAAATTCGTTTATCATCAAGAAGGTCCATCGATTATCTCTTTTATCTTAATTATCGCCATTGTTGATGACTTAATAATGCAGGCACGATTGTTATACAGTTGGGGTAGAAAAATATAACGCATAAGCAAATAATATGGCACATCTGTTGATGAACACATGTGGTTTGAACTTTTTGATTGTAGTTGATCATGATCACTTTATCAACTTAAACTAGTTCACTTGGTATATAAGTATTTACAAGATGATAATGAGTAAATGATGTTAATCTTAAATTTTCTGGCGTTTGAAATTTAGAACAGATTTTAATTGTTTCCTTAAATTTCAATTGTGTCTTTAATGTGGAAATTTAATCATTTTCTTGATTGATATATGATCACAAAAAGAAGTAAAAGGAACCAATAATTATGTTCAGGCAAAATTAATTGGTAAGGATGATGGTGGGTAATTGTTACCTATATGAGAGCGATATTATTAACACAACTAGAAGTGGAGGTTGTATTTGGTCAAAAATAGGTTGCATTTAATCACTGCCTATTACATATCTATGAGATTTCTTAAAACAAAAATTAGAAATATAAGAAGTTCTCATAACTAAAACAAGTACATTAGTACTGCATAAAAAATAGTATAGAGAAACCACCTTCATGTTCTCTATATTCCTACGTCATTTAAAAAGTAAAAGAAAGATGAACTAGCTACTATAACAAAAATTCTGAAAGAAATTTTAACAAAATGGTACTAACAACTATACCACCTAGATATTCTCTATCTTCTCTATCTTATTTGAAGAGTGAGATAAAGAAGTTGAAATCTATACAAAGAAGAAAAAGAAAAAGATTTGAAAAGAAAGATGAACTACAAGTACAAACATTCTGAAAGAAAGTTTAACAAAATGATAGTAATACTTTATAAAGCATGGACCAATTACTAGTTACCTCCTCCATCTTCTTGATATTATTTATATATTAAAAGAAAGAAGTTGAAATCGATTCAAACAAACAAACACACACAAATAGTTGAAAAGAAAGATAAACTACGTAAAAGACAAACATTCTGAAAGAAAGTTTACCAAAATGGTAGTAATATTGTGTAAAACGTAAATCAACCACCATCAACTCCACTTTATATATCTTCTTTTAAAAGTAAAAGAAAGAAGTTTAAATCAAATAAAAAAAATAGTTGATTAGAAAGATGGACTACAAAAACAAACATTCCGAAAGAAAGTTTAAAAAAATGTTAGTAATAATGTATATAGTTAGCGTGGATGAACTACGACCACCTCCATCTTCATTATCTTCTTTGAAAAATAAAGTAAGAAGTTTAAATCGATCAAAATAATAATAATATTGGAGTCGGAATATGTGGAAGATAAAGAGGCAGAGAGTTTCTTTTCATATCACTAGTAGGGTTACATGGATACAATAACATATATATACATGGAAAAGGGAAAACTAAAAGACTTCAGTTTTGGAACGCACATCCATGGGCATGGGCACTTTAACACCCCCCCTTGTGCGGTTCAACAACAAAACTTTGTACATAGTGCTTCACATATAGTACTTTGAACGTAGTTCTTCAAATATCGTCCTCTCCGTGATGACTTTTGCCGAAATCAATTGCCTCATTAAGAATTTGACAAGGAAAAACCCAGTGGGACAAAACCTTGGTACAACTCTTCACATGTAGTACTTCACATGTTATCTAATACTTTACATGTAGTTCATCACATGCAATATCTTCAAGGACCGACTAGTCTAAGTTAATTGTCTCGTTAAAACTTTGTCTAGAAAACCCATAGGGACAAAACCTTAGCTAAAGAAAAAGAGTAAAATATTAAGCAAACTTAGAACATAGTCGGACTCGAATATGTTGCTTCACTAAAACCTTGTCAAGGAAAAACCTAGTATGACAAAATCTTGACGAAGAGAAAAGAGTACAACGTGATAGATATAAGTAAAGGTGATCTGTTGCAGATGATCACTTTGCTCCTCCGAAGTTGACTCGTTGTTTCACAACTCCTGAGACAAAAGATCCTCGTGGGAAAGACAATAGCCTTAGCTGAGAAATTACTTCCTGGTGTTTGTTGTTGTCTCATTAAAAACCTTGCCGAGTAACAAAACCATGTGGGAAAAAGAAACCTCGGTGAAGGAAAAGAGTCCAACACACTATTACATTGTCCCCCTGATGTCGGGCGATTTGATTAGTCCAACCCAATTATGAGACTTTATCACACTTTACTTTGGTGACTTAAATGTTTATAAGACCCTGTTGTTGATTCTGGAAGTTACGTTTCTTAACAGACTATCACGTTTCATTTCTTTGATTCAGATATTTTCAGTAATATCAACGCGATCTTTATGTCTTCAACGTTCAACATACTTGATGTTTTTAGTGTTGTCTCGCTAAAAAACTTGTCGAGTAACAAAATCCTTTGGGAAAAACTATTCTCGATTGAAGGGAAAAAAAGTACAAAGCATCTCCAATTTAGAAGTAAAATATGTCGACATCATATCCTTAGATCCTCCCCCTGATGTCGACATCTCCCCCTGATTACTTTCAGAGTTTTTACAGACAGTTCCTTTGGTCATGTACTTTTCGAAACTGAATATCGGTAATGAGTTAAAAAATAGTCTACTATCTCCCCATGATTACTTTCGTTGGAGAAAAGATTTATTGTTCCTTCATAATCAGCTTTTGGATTGCAGTTCCTTTAGCATTCCTTTTTTATGCCTTTGCAGGGATAAAACAAACTCATGTTAATGGTTATTTTTAAGTATATGATTAAGTTCATTATACCATTACAATGACATCGCATTGGCGCTGAGCTATATCTAGCTAACAAGTTCACTGAGGATATAACATTTGGTCGAGTACGTTATGCTAAGTACAATAATGCGTCTATTGTAATTGGAAAACATAAATTCATATCCCCACACATCTTCATCATCTTACTTTACATGAATTGGTCATTTACTTATATTCGAACCTCGATTAACCATGTGAGTGCTAGCAGGATGCATGTCCTTATTAAATTGCCTGACAGTTTTAGACATATGCAAACTGGTGGAATAATATACCACAAGCTCAATTTTTGATCGAGCTTTCCTAATATTTCTCATCTCAAATTTCGATTTAGAATAGCTTGTAGGATCTCTTATTACATTAATAGCTCCCACCATGTCTGTACCAACGACGTAGATAGCTACAATTCCAAATCAGGAAAATACCTTACTTGTTTATCCCCTCCACATCAAATAGCCACTTAAACGATTATACCACATTCACATGATTTTTTCAATCCGTAAGTGAACGTCCATTCTAATTGTAAACAACTAAAGGCTATCAAGCCCTTTTGTAAATATCTTTTATCTCTTGATTCTTTCATAGATACGTAACAACCACATACATATGCTGCATTTCAAGTCCTTTTGAAATTACCAAGCTAACTAAGTAGCGGAACGCTATAATGTTCATTACAGGAGGACAATTTCAGGGCTCTGTGAGAAACCTCGCGCCACAAGACGAGTCTTGATACTTTGAGACTTCATTCTTCCCACTGTGCTCTATGACAAATAATTATATATGTCCCATAGGCTTTACACTTGGTTGGTTAGCACTACCATACCAAATACCTGTATATTTGTCAAAGAACCAAGTTCTACCTGGATTGTGTAGGCCAAATATGATCTTTGTTGACATTAAACAATAAGAAGCATGGTTCGATCTCGTCGTGCTCTATTTTCTTGAGTAACTAGATATAAAAATAATCATTAATATGCTCACACGATCTTTCCGTTAACTCGTGTGTGTTCTCATAATCCTTTAGGATTTCATTGTTCTCTGGAATCATTAAACTTCGGAGCGTCCTCCAGTATTGATTCATGGACACATTCAGAGACAATCAAATGAGATGATTTCATTAATGATACAAATTACGTTGTTCCTTACTCATCTACTTCCTTTCTAGGTGAGCATTGATCGAACCTGGTGGTCTCTTCATCTTCCTTTATGGAGCCACGACCTCAACCACACTTCCACTAAGTGCAGTTGCAACACCTTAGTCCGTGGTTATATCCCTTATTGAGGATTCATAACCATGCAGGTTGGTTTGCAGCTGGTATGTGTGATCTCATCATTTTAGAGACATTAGTGTACATTCTGAAAATCGATTATTCTTTTTCACTTCACATTTACATTTGTGGAGTAAAAGAATTAATATGAGAAACAGTAGGAACACACCACGAAAATTCCTGTCGTTCCCTTAGAAAATACTTTTTCTTATATCCCCCTAGCGTCGGGAAGACTTTCTCATTAAAATGACAACCCGCAAATCTAGCCGTAAGAGATCTCCTGCCAAAAGGTTTAAAATGCGGATAATTGTTGGGAACTCATTTCCAACGTAACTACTTAACAGTTTTGAAGACCCATTATAGTACGATGTGGAGTCGTAATGGCACATACATAGTGCAACCAAAAATGCGTAAGAACACGAATGTCAGGCTTAAATCCAGTTACCAACTGGTATGCGGAAAAGGTTGACTAATATTGGGTTCAAAAAAAAAATTGATTAAAGATGCGTGTAGTATTGCATATCCCCAAAGAAATAAAAGGTAGGTTGGTACACATAACCTATTCCTTAGACACCATTTGTAACCTTTGATGGTAGCATCTGCGAGACCATTGGGTATAAGATGCTCTATATTTATCCTATTAAACACGCAATATTCATCAAGTCCTTTTGATGTAAATTCTCTAGCATTAACTAGGGTGGTGAGATTTTGCACTTTGTGTTTTGTAATATGTGCTAGGAGTTCTACAAACATTAAATGCATTGTTTGTTGTGAGCAATAACTGATTCAATGCGTCGAATCATCCACCAGAGCCATAAATCACTTGAATGGTCCGCATTCTGCATGGATATATGGTCACTAACAACACTTTATTTCTTTGAAGAATGAGCTATTCATCATTTGCATGTGAGTAAAACAAGATGGTCTCAATCATGTTTTACTGAAGAAAGACTTTGTGAAAAATCGGGGGTCTAACAACACCACCCAATATTTCGATTAGCAATCTGTATGGACTAACTCTGAAATACTTACTAGAGAATCAACTAGACAGTCATACTCAATCTAGATAAAAGTATCTCAAGGAGTTAATATCTCTCTCTTGTTTTGATTCACTCAAGCTAATAGAAATCAGCGAGTCTATAATCAAACACAAGGAATAACTTGGATGGTACCAAAGACCAATGTCCAAGGATCAATATCAATCAACAACCAAAGGTCGGATTTCCAATTGATTGATTCAAACGCACAACCTGTATTATTTCAATTATATAAACAAGGGTATATTAATTATATGTCCTTCCTTTTCAAACCCAACAAATATATCCTTACTCAACAATAAATATGTCCCTACTTTTTTATAACCTTATCCATTTAATATTACATTACCTTAATACCCTCACCCATGTAATATTTTTCTTTATTTCAAAATGGAACAAATTTTCTCTACCACTTCACCACTACCACTAGCACCACCACCACCACCAACATTCAACTACCATTCCACCACCACCGCCAACCACCACCACCTACCAACCGCCACCACCACCAATATTCCACCACCACTCATTCACTACCACCATTACACCACCAACAATCCTCCACCACCACTAGTCCGTCGTCGTCACCGCCGTCGCCACCACCGTCGCCGCTGGTTCAGATATTTTTGTATCAACAACAGTAGTTGATCCATTTCAGTTGGAAGAACAATGGATGTTTATCCATTTCAGTTGGATCAACAGTGGATGTTTATCCATGATGATGGATCAACAGTAAGTGGATCAACAATGGATGTTTATCCATTGCAGTTGGATAAACAGTAGAAGTTTATCCATTGCAGTTGGATCAACAATGGATGTTTATCCATGCTGATGGAAAAATGCTACCATTTCATCAGCTGCAGTTTCAGATCCACCAACAAAACCATCAACCACCATTAATAATCCATAGCAGCAACCACCGTCACCGTTGCCGCCGCCACCATCGGTTCAGATAATTTTGTATCAACAACAGTAGTTTATCCATTATAGTTGGATCAACAGTATAAGTTTATCCATTTTAGTTGGATCAACAATCGATGTTTATCCATGCTGATGGAAAAATGCTACCATTTCACCAGCTGCAGTTTCAGATCCACCAACAAAACCATCAATCATTAATGGATGTTTATCCAAGCTTTAACTACCTCTTATTGGATCAACTGTGGTATTTTACACAGATTTATTGGATCAATTGTGATGGTTTACTCAAAAACATCACTGAAATGGATAAACTTCTATTGTTTATCCTATTTTTATTTGGATAAACTGCTGTTTTTATCCCCTAAATTGGATAAACTTCTACTGTTTATCCATTTTATTTGTATCAACAATGATTGTTTACTCAAACACATATATCACTGCCTGACTCAACCCAGATAACCACCATATTTCATTCAGCAACGGGCTTCAATCTCTGTAATAGCAACTCATACCAACACCGCCACCATCAACTCAACACCAAACCCATTTTAACCATAGTCTTCTTGTTTCAATCAACAAAAGAATTATTTCCTCTTCTTATATGAGTTCAGCGAATCAACCTCAGATCCAATCCAACCCCATCGTTTTCTTCGAATCAGCACCATCTTCTTTTAAAACTTAGTTTTTGATTCAAATCTCCATCTCGTCAGATCTGATTTTTGAAAATTAATCTTCTAAATCACGAACCAATTGACAACGACGAAGGTGGTGATAGTTTCAGAGCTGGTGACAATGAAGATGGTGGTGGTGGGATTAATTTAGTTTGGTTTTATTTTCAATCACAGATCTCTCCGTCAAAATCAAATCTAATAAATCAAATCTAATTGATTCTTGAATCTGTTGTAAAGCTGGAGATGTAGATGGTGATTAAGGAGGTGGTGGTGGTGGTAATGGTGGTGTTGGTTGTGGTGGAGACGGAGATGGTAGTGGCGGAGGCAGCGATGAAGATGTTGTGTTCGTGTTTTCTGAGAAGTAAAGAAGGAGTTGAGTATATAATCCATAAAGGTTAAATACGGAAACCATGAAAATAATTGTTTTAGATAAAATTTCAATTATGCCATCAGGGACATTTATAAAGTGTGTTAGGGATATTTGTGAAGGACCATCAAAAGCAAGGACAATAGTTCAATTTCCACTATAAAAAAATATAATGCGGAAATAGAAATAACACAGACACCATAATTTTGTTAACGAGGAAACCGCAAATGCAGAAAAACCCCGGGACCTAGTCCATATTGAATACACACTGTATTAAGCCGCTACAGACACTAGCCTACTCCAAGCTAACTTCGGACTGGACTATAGTTGAACCCCGATCAGTCTCCCACTGATCCAAGGTACGTTGTACACCATATGCCTCTGATCCCAACAGGATACTGCGCACTTGATTCCCTTAGCTGATCTCGCCCACAACTAAGAGTTGCTACGACCCAAAATCGCAGGCTTTAATAATAAACAAATCTGTCTCACACAGAAAAATCTATCAAAGGATCAATCTGTCTCCCACAGAAAAACCTTAAAAGTTTTTTTTCCGTCTTTTGATAATAATCAAGGTGAACAGGAACCAATTGATAATCCGGTCTTATATTCCCGAAGAACATCCTAGATTAATCAATCACCTCACAACAATCTTAATCGTATGGTAGAGAAACAAGATGTCGTGGAATCACAAACGATGAGACGAAGGTGTTTGTGATTACTTTTTATATCTTGCCTATTGGAGAACTCTCACGATATCAAGTCAATCAATATGATTGTACTGTTACGATACAAGATGCAAGAACAGATCACACAACTACGATAAAAGTAGTATCGGTCTGGCTTCACAATCCCAATGAAGTCTTTATGTCGTTAACCTGGTTTTAGAAGAAGAAAACTCAAGGTTAAAGGAGAAACGACTCTAGCACGCAAACTAGTATCACACGTAAGGTGTGGGGATTAGTTTTGCACAATACTAGATGTCTCCTTTATATAGCCTTTCAAATCAGGATTTTGCACAAAGCAATCAATATTCACCGTTAGATGAAAACCTGATTTAGATTCAAGCTAATATTTCTCAACCGTTAGATCGAAAACTTAGCTTGTCATACACAAATGACTGTACGCTGCTAGGTCTGTTAACCGCACCCAAACCTGTACATTTTTGGTTCTATAATAGTCTACCCAAAGAGGTTAACCATATGAGCGTTTCATACCAACCATGTTCTTCTTCACCATAACTAGTTCAATTGACTCAAATGAACTAGTTAAGAGAGTTGTTCAATTGCAAGGAAATCTTATGTAACTACACAAGACACAATTGAAGCAAAGATGATTTGATTCACTCGAATCGGTTCATGAACTTTAATAGCCACAGTTTGCAAATGCATCCCTTAGTCTTTTAAGATTAAGTTCAGAAATCATCTTTAGATATATAACCTTCTCAAGTTCGCAGACTAGGTTCGCGGACTAAGACACATGATAGAGTTTACAAACTCCAGCATAAATTCTCGGGTTCGAGAACTACGCCGGTTCGCGTACTTGGCTCACGCAAGTGGTTTGTCAACTCCAGCAGAAATTCTCGGGTTTGAGAACTTCGGCAGTTCGCGGACTTGGCACTTGCCATACTCCCGGTTCTCTTGATCAACAAAGTTCGAAAACTTCGGCTCAAGGAATTCATTGGATATGTAATCTAAACTCTTATTCCAATCATCGAAACATTCTTAGAGGACGTTATATATTTGTTACACTGTTTCTCGTCAAAGCAATTTTCAAAGTGATTGAAACATTCATGACTTTCGTCACTAGGTAAAGATAAACTTGGTCGAAGCAAAAAGCTTACCAACACATATTTCGAGATATAGATAGGCGAGGTATACTCGGCTCGAAATACCAAATGTGTATGATCTAGTCTATATGTATAGCATACGACTTTTTTCTCAAAGAGTAGGAGATAGAATATATAGACTTTGAATGACAGATAAGTTCAAGTCTTCACATACCTTTTTGTCGAGAAGTTCCACCGGTTCCTTGAGTAGATCTTCTTCTTGTATGATGAATCGTCATGAAGTCCTTGAGCTCGACTACACTTACTATCCTAGTTCGAGACTTAGCTATAAGAGACTAGAAACCAAGACTTATAGTTTTGATCACTAACATAGACAAACATGCTTGAGATAGCAACGCATGCGAGTTTGACCGAGCAGTGCTCTAACACTTTGTAAGATGAGTGACGTGATTTCTTACTCTAAAGCATAATGGGGAGAGGCATTGTAAATCTAGTAACTTTAGAAATCACTGATTGTAATAGATGTCGTAACTTCGTATTCTATTAGTTCACTGTCTTTGTCCACTCAGATGAAGTGATACCCGTGTTAGTACTTTCAAAACGGAATATAGTGTCACAACCAATGTGCCTTATGGTTATTTCAAAGTCTTTATGAATTCAATCCCAATCAGTTCATTGTTGGGGTTAATATAGATTCAATGATTCAAGTTCCAGTGATTTACAATTTCACTAGATTGACACATTAATTTCTAAGAATATGCTTCCTTCCACTTTCGTTAGAAATAATTTATAGATGTAATCAACTTCGTTCTCACTGTAAGTTTACAAAAAATAAATAGGTAACAGTTCACGCATGAACACCCTTTGTACTTAACAAGATGTGATTATCCCTTAGTAGATACAGAGCTTAGAGTCTTGAGAGATTTAATAAGTGATGTGGCCTTATTATGTAACAAAAGTCAAATATCAACTCAATTACTTTAGAATGAATTTATGTTATGTTTCATCCAGATATATCTCAAGTGCTTTAGAGAATTTATGTCTCGTGGGAATGATGTAATTTTCATTCCATAAGGGCAGACATCTGATCAAGTTCAATTAAATAGTTAATTGGCCAGGAAAACTTCTTTTCGTCATTAAAGTTGATGTCTAAAGTATGACATTTCCATGGAAATTGGTTGCTACTATGGTACTCGCATTGCATTGCTTGTACCAATACCGATAAGAAGATTCATTCCCGACTCTTTGGTGAGATCTAGAATTACATATTAGCTTCATCCCATATTCAGTTGATACTTGTATTTTGGTGTCATTACTACCGGGGGAAAAGATACATCTTTGTGTCATGATATATGTCCATTTTCACATGCTTTATATGAGTCGGTACGTCTAACCCTCATTACTTCAGGGTTCTTTCCATTTTCAATTTTGCTACATTTAGCTTAATTTGAGAATTTCTTTATCTCAATAGGCCAAGAGAATCTCACTACACATGTCAACCACTTACTTAGGTTGAATATATTACTAAAGATAGTTCTCTTGTTGCCATACTTCAACATATACTGCTTCGTTAGCATCATGAATGAAGTAAAGAAATGTATTTTTTTTTTACTCATATCACCCTTTGTGAGTTCTTCCACAAAAATTGGAATACATGCGATTTTATTTGCAACATATCCTTTGAAACCACCGACTCTTTAATAGTCGCGCAAGTGTATTACATTCCACGGAACATTCAAGTTTGGGGAGAAAATATCAAATATGCAATAATGGTGTTCAAGTACTTCTAAAACCCCAAATACATACATTTGAATCAAGTTGGTACAACCAATTGCACAAAAGACACCATTAAACTATAGCCAATACCATATTCAAGAGAACTAAATAACATTAACCAAAAATCTTAGTGAACGAGATCAACAGTCATAATTTAAATTGACCGTTTATATGATATGAACGTATTTTAAAGGGAATAAAAAAAAACAGAACTAGGCATGTTCTTAAAAACAGATAAATCAGCCTAACGAAAATTCGATGTAAAGACCCTACATTATTTACGTACCTCACATTTCATTTTTGTTCCCGCCGTATATAGACAAAACCGGAATAGTCTTAGTCGCGCACGGCCCAGTACAAGAACGGGAACGACACATGACAGATTGGAATGGATTGGGTTGGCTGGACAGGATCGGGTGGGTCCGGGTCAGGGCGGACCGGATATGGTTAGACCGAGTTGAGTTGGTTTGGACCGGAACGGAAATTCTTTCGCCATCCATACAAATTCACGCGGACAAACAACATCGTGAACAGACGGTCGTTTTTTCACAGATTCACGCGGACAGATTCTCCCTACCACAAATTAGTACATACACAGTACAACACAATCAAATCAACCCATCAATCATCGTCATAGATTCAATAAAAGAGCATATCAATCATCAAATCCATCTATCAAATCCATAATAGATCCAAAAAATAAATATGATCATAGATTCATAAGCATACAATCATCGATTAAGTAAAAGAACCATCTTACATGGACATACACATGCATGTGATGTACATGGAAGGAAAAACAATCATGGTAGACAACATTTGGTTTTGAAGTTTGTACACATACCTTTTTAACTTTTTTTTTTCCAAGAACAGAAGCACATATCCATTGAGGACAGTGATTTGCGAAACTGTATTCGCCAGGTTTGGTGCGATCAAAGAAAAAACAATCTTACGACAAGAAAGAGCTCGCGCAGATAACGTATTGGAGTCGGAATATGTGGAAGATAAAGAGGCTAAGAGCTTCTATTCATATCACTAGTAGGGTTACATGGATACAATAACATATATATACATGGAAAAGGGAAAACCAAAAGACTTCAGTTTTGGACCGCACATCCATAGACATGGGCCCTTTAACAAACAATAATTGTAGACTAAAAAGATGGATCACAAGAATAAGTATCTTGAAAGAAAGTTTTAAAAAATGCTAGTAATACTGTATAAACTATAAAGAATGGATCAACTGCTACCACCTTCATCTTCTCTATCTTATTTGAAAGGTAAAAGAAAGAAGTTCAAGAATTTTAACAACATAAGATATACAATAAAAGCTGAAAATGGTTAAAGAAAATGGATCAACCATACCCATGTTCTCTATTTTCATATTTTTTTGTATTATGAAATAAAAGCTGAAAATGGTTAAAGAAATTATATACTCATGACCAGTTCCTCAAAAAAAAATTATGTAAATTACAGATAATGGAGAATATGGTTCGCACAAAGAACACAAAATCCATTAGTTTCTCTTTTTTAATCGATTTAGATCGGAAGTGGAAAACCCCAAATAAAAATTGCTAAATGTCTCTTTCTTTTCCTCAAATAAATGAAAAGGCTACTTCTACTTTTTTTTTAACTGGCATCATTAACTAAACATGAGGGTATTTTCCAGTTGCCCTCCATCCAAGTCCAAGGCCACTAGAATAAGAGACAATGAAAAGAGAGTCAAACAATTAATTCTCACGAGTGTAAATCATAATCATGGGATAATATACCCATTACTAGTTTGATAATGGTTGATTGATAGAGCTACCATTGACAAGAAAGTTGTTTTGGGACTGCACAATTTTCCTTTTAGGTTTCACAAAAAGACAAATATGGTCATTTAGTAGCAAATTTTGAAGCCCTATTTTCATACGTTTTTTTTTATAATAACTAAGTACCTTATGTTTGAAAATCAGTTAAAATTTGATTCATTTTAGAGCGAGGAAATATAAGAAGATGAATGAGAAGTAGATTTTTTACGGAAAAATCCAAAATATACATGATCCAAATCGTCAGGCATACCTCTATCTTAACTCTAGTGTAATTTTGTTGCTTCTAATTGTAATCCATTTCACGGCTTGGAAGGCATGAACTTCTAGCCGTAACCTAATTCCACGGTCGGGAAATCATGAACTCCAAGCCATGGCCTAGTCATAATGGATCTTCCACTGGCTTGCGAATAAGTAACCTAGTCACATGGTGAGTCCAGAGTAACCTTCGGTTGGATTTTTGAATAATCGGCCTAGCTCTAAGAGTCTCTAAGGCTAGGAATAACTCATACCGGTTAGGAATTTGGCGATAAAAAAATTATTCTTAGTTTATTTATGTTTTTCTACGGCTAGGAAATTATTAAAAAATAAATAAAAAATTCCAAAGTCACTTACGGAAGGGAGTTCACCATTTCACATTCGTAATAAAAACTTACGTTTGGATTTCATCAAGGCCGTAATTTATTGTGTACGGTTAGAAATTTATCGATAAAAGAGAGTTGATTCTAATTTATCGATTCGTAATTTGTTGTGTATATTTAATAGATTATAATTTAAATATAACCTACTTAAGCAATCAAAAGCAACAAAATAATAAAGATAAAAGAGAGTAGATTTAGGTTTGTTTTTGTTTTTGTTTTTGAATATAAGAATAGATCCATTGTTATAATAAACACAAAATTGGTTAATTAACCCAATAACGACAATTCCTGGGTGAAAAAGACATGTAAAATTTGATACTGTTTAAATGGACGAGAATGTAAAAATAGCCAGGATGTAAACAGTTTCATCCTATCAATTTCAAATACTTTTTCTTATTTTTAATTTATATCAGGGTACATCCAGTTTCACCCTCGCTACTTTTTAAGTTTAAGCCAGGATGAATCCAGATTCATTCTTGCTATTTTTTTGTGTCTATTTCACCCATACTAATTTTTACTCGTCCGTTAGAACCATGTTTTAAAAATATTTGGGCAATTGACCCAATTTCTCGATAATAAAAGGATAATTTACGCATTCCGGGTATTTAAGAATCTCTTATCCACATTTGACATTTAAATCCTAGAGCATCCTTCGAGGAAAATCTTCAGCCTAAAAACAGTCTTCATTCGGAAATATAGTACATGGGCTTAATAATTTTGAGGGTCGTAGTAGATTCAGATGTCCTAAATATAGATATGGGACCTAATCTATAGCAACAATTCAAAAAATACCCTTTGATTAGTTTTATTACCTCCTTATTAACCTTTCATGTAAAACCCAAGCCTAATTAAAAACCAAAAAAAAATTAAAGTAATCAGTTTCTTTTTCATCCTCTTTTCTTCTTCTTCTTCACTTTTTTCAGTGGCTCTAAACGAACCGAGGGAGAAAAACTAAAGCAAAACCTCCTCTCACAGTTTTTTTATTTATTTGCGGGTCCCAGTGGGGACCATTCCTCGGGAAACGTGCAGGGCGTGGGTTTGTGAGAGGCGGTTTTTTTTGTGGATTTTCTCTCGGTTCGTTGAGAATTTTTACACTTTTTTTTCTTTAACGACCATTAATTGTTGTTTCTCGGCAGCGATGGCTTCAATTAGATAAGAGTGAAATCCCGGTTTTCTCTCATCGCTTTTAACTGCATAAACATATTAGGTTCAATTAAATCAGAATTTTAAAAATTAGTTTATGAACTACCTACGATTAGGAAATATTAAACTCCCAACTGTAAACGATTTATACGGTGTCCCATTTACGGTTGGGACTCCCCACGGATACTATATTTTCTTAAGTTCAATTTCGAAACCTGGCTAAATTGGGGCATATATCACTTAATTTGGGACTATCAAATTTTCATTCCCACGCCACCAAATTACTCTGGGCACCCAAACTTCTAAAAAAATACTAATTTACCCCCACATTAATTCCTAAAACAATCTCATATAAATACTAATCTTTTTATTTTCAGTGAATCCAAAAACCTAAACCTAAAAAACCTTTCTATTTTCATCTTAAACTTTCCAAATTCTCAAAACCCTAATAAAAAAAAATCATCCTCTTCTCCGACGATCTTCGATCCAACCAAGAAAAAGGTAAATCTCCATCAACCCATTTTATGATTTGCATTTTTTCATTGATTTACATGTTTAAATCTTCAATTTTCGAAAATCAAAAGCTCTGATTACACCCAGAATCGGTCTATGTTGACATATTGAATAAACCGATTCTGGGTTTTGGTTTCCGCCATGAAGAGCATGCACAGTAATCGGTTTATATGATGATTAACATCAACCGATTCTAGGGTTAGAAACGAAAACATCACCAGAATCGGTTTTTAAGTGCTTTAGACTAATCTGATTCTGGGTAAATTTTTTATTTTAATTATGTGATCCCGTAATAAGGTTTTATGTGCCTGATAATTTACCGATTATGTTTGACTCTTCGAATTCCTTTTCATAATCATATTTTATACATGTACCACATAAACCGATTACAAATGTTTGACACTCCTGTATGTTTTTGTAGTCAGAATCGGATTACATATGTTTAATTATGTATCGATTATTAACTAGTTCTTTTTTTAGTTTTATATAGATATGGACTTCATACACCTAGCGTTTTACTCTCGAGAGCTTACCTTGGAGGACATTCTTAAGAAACCACAAAGAGTGCCAGAAAGAAGCCTCTATAAGTTTGTGTATGGGCGTGAGACCCATCTTGAACAAGCCCTCGCATTGATTGACAAACTTGCACTAGAGGAGCTTTATAAGGTCATGAGGTTCACTAGGATGAGGAGAAACGTGATTTCAGCTGAGAGGGAGCTCCATGCAGAAATGGAAGATGTGAGAACAAATGGCTCGAGCAAAAGTTGCTGCTTCTGATGATGCTGATGCTGGTGCTCCTGCTGATGGTGGTGATACAAATGCTCCCGGTGGTGCTGATGCTGGTGCTCCTGCTATTTAAGCTTTTACGTTTAAGTTTTAGATATTAAAAGTTTTGGTTTATAAGACTTGTGGTTGTTTTAATTTATTAACACTCTTTTAAGGTTTGTATTTTGGATGATCTTTGTGTTGAACTTAATCCTCTTAAAATTTTAATTATAATTATGTGTTGTTGCTCAATAATTCAGGCCTGACATGCCAACAATCGGTCTACTCGATATGTCAGCATAAACCGATTGTGCAAGTTGTTTTTCCTGTATGTTTTTCAAGCAAGAATCAAGTCACATATGAATATATCTAAACCGATAAACGTCGGTGAAAATTCAAAATTTTAACATGTCTTTAATTGACTTATGTTGGTCACAAGAAAGATCGATTCCTTGTGGCATTAAAATGTAATCGGGTTATACAGACCTTCGAGAAGACCGACTATAACACGTTTTTCAAAAAAAAATAGCCATTACGGACATATTGTAGTTCTATGAAATGTGGTATGTATTTTTCTTTTAGTCTATGAAATGTCTCTTGTGGGAATTTCATTATGATCCTGTTCTTGTACCTTTGCCAATTTTATTGACAAAAAGGGGAAGAAATATTGTAGTTCACACTACAAATACATATGGTTTTTGGATCATTGTGTAAGGGGGAGTGGTTTCCATGATCGAGATGGAGTATTGACTAAGGGGGAGTGATACATATCACCATAGTATTATTGTTAAAGTCGTGATACAATTGGACTTTGATGTTACATAATAATACTATGACACTGTATAATAATGATCGAGAATCACGATTTCTCTCATTGTTATAGCTACGGATCTTCAACAACGGTGATGCTAAACTTACAACCTTTGGGATCATTGGAGTACTTGGAAGGACGAAGATTTCAGGGAACGTTGAAGATTAGACTATGGAATATGAGCCGCTAAAGTTTATCTTTTTTGTATTCCATATGTATTAATAGTTTTGTCACTAAGATTGACAAAGGGGGAGATTGTTAGATCATAGCTCGGTCGACCTCGCACGCGTTGCTATCTCAAGCATGTTTGTCAATGTTAGTGATCAAAACTGCGAGTCTTGATTTCTAGCCTACATAGCTAAGTCTCGGACTAGGATAGAAAAGTGTTGTTGAGCTCAAGGACTTCATGGCGATTCATCATACAACGATGAAGATCTACTCAAGGAACCATGGAACTTCATCAACAAAAAGGTATGTGGAGACTTGAACTTATCTATCACTCAAAAGTCTATCTCTTCTATCTCCTACTTCTTATGAGACAAAAGTCGTATGCTATATAGACTGGATCATACACATTTGATATTTCGAGCCAAGTATATCTCTCCTATCTATATCTCGAAATCATGTGTTGGTAAAGCGTTTCTCTTTGATCAAGTTTATCTTCACCTAGTGACGAAAGTCATGAAAAGTTTCAATTACTTTGAGAATTGCTCTGACGCGAAACGGTATGTGAATAACGGCTATATAACGTCCTCTGAGAATGTCTCAATGATTGGATTGAGAGTTTAGATTACATAACCATGTATTGCTTAATCCGAAGTTTTCAAACTTTGTTGATTGAGAGAAACCGGAGGAATTGGCTTTGCCAAGTCCGCGAACCCAGTCAGCGAACTGACGGAAGTTCTCGACCGAGAATTTCTGCAGGGATTTTTCAACAACTCGTTTGCGTGTAAGTCCGCGAACTGGCGAAAGTCTCCTTGCCGAGATTTTCTGCTGAGTTTGGAAAACTCCACCGGTTGTCTTAAGTCCGTGAACTTGTTTGTGAGCTTAAGTGGTTATGATCTAAAGATGTGCTCTGAACATGAAACTTAAATTACTAAGGAATGCTCTATGCAAACCGTGGCTATAAAGTTCATGAGCCGATTCAATCGAATCGAATCATCTATGTTTTAATTGTGTCTTGTGTAGTTACATAAGATCTCATAGCAATTGAACAACTCTTTAACTAGTTCATTTGAGTCAATTGAACTAGTTATGGTGAAGAAGAACACGGTTAATATGAAATGCTCATATGGTTAACCTTTTGGGTTACTATGTTGAACCAACATACACGTACACGTTTGGGCATGGTTTTCACAAACCCAGTAAACGTCTACCCAAGTGTGTGTGACAAGATAAGTTTTCGATCTAACGGTTGAGAAATATTAGCTTGAATCTAAATCAGGTTTTCATCTAACAGTGAATATGGATTTCTTTGTAACTAAGGCAAAACCCTGATTTGAAGGCTATATAAAGGAGACATCTAGCATTATGCAAAACTAATCCCCAAACGTCTGTGTGATACTAGTGCGCTCGCTAGAGTCGATTCTCCTTTAACCTTTGATTTTCTTCTCTAAAACCAGGTTAACGACTTAAAGACTTCATTGGGATTGTGAATCCAGAACGATACTACTTTTATCGTAGTTGTGTGATCTGATCTTGCATCTTATATCGTACAAGTACAATCTTTGATTGGCTTGAGATCGTGAGAGTACTCCGATAGGAAAGATAAAGAAGTCACAAATATCTTCGTCTCACTATTTGTGATTCCTCGACAAACCGCATGTGTATTCAGAAAGGATTGTAGAGAGGTGATTGATTAATGTAGGTTGTTCTTTGGGAATATAAGACCGGATTATCAATTGGTTCCTGTTCACCTTGATTTCAGATCTTAAGACGGAACAAAACCTAGGGTTTATATATGGGAGATATATTTATCCTTTAATAGACTTTTCTGTGTGAGACAGATTTTTTTATTATCAAGTCTGTGATTTTGGGTTGCAGCAACTCTTGGTTGTGGGTGAGATCAGCTAAGGGAATCAAGTGCGCAGTATCCTGCTGGGATCAGAGGCGTAGGAGTTAAACTGTACCTTGGATCGGTGGGAGACCGATTGGGGTTCAACTATAGTCCAGTCCGAAGTTAGATTGGAGTAGGCTAGTGTCTGTAGCGGCTTAATACAGTGTGTATTCAATCTGGACTAGGTCACGGGGTTTTTCTGCATTTGCGGTTTCCTCGTTAACAAAACTTCTGGTGTCTGTGTTATTTCTTTTCCGCATTATATTTTATATAATCGAAATAATACAGGTTGTGTGTTCGTGATCATCAATTGGAAATCCAACCATTGGTTGTTGATTGATATTGATTGATCCTTGGACATTGGTCTTTGGTACCGTCCAAGTTATTCCTTGAATTTGATAAAGACTCGCTATTGTTTTTAGCTTGAGTAAAAATCAAATCAAGAGAGAGATATTAACTCCTTGAGATACTTTTATCTAGATTGAGTCTGTCTGTCTAGTTGATTATCTAGCAAAGTATTTCGGAGTTGGTCCATACAGATTTCTAAGCGAAATATTGGGTGGTGTTGTTAGACCCCCGCTTTTTCAATTCGTATCAGAGCAGGCAAACACATTAATACCTCATTAGTATGTGTTTGTAGCGATTTGACTCTATGGACCGAGGTGTTATCTCTATTAACGTACCACCAGTCTTCGATGGCTCCAATTACTTATGGTGGAAAATTTCTATGGGATATTTTCTTCAATCGCGTGATTTTCAATCATGGGTATATGTGGTTAATGGCTATGATGCTCCCGTTGTGACAGTCGGTGATGTAAACGTTCCCAAACCTATTGGTGAATACACCACTGTTGAGATAACTGTTGCAAAGCAAAATTCCGACGGTTTGAATGCTATCATACATGCCATTACCCCAAATCTTCAGCATCATGTGACAAACTTCACTAGATCTAAAGATGCTTGGAATATCTTAGAAACCGTATTTGAAGGCAACTCCAGTGAAAAGGATGCTAGGCTTCAAAACCTTAATTCCGATTGGGAGAACCTTCGTATAGCAGATGAAGAAACATTTGATGAGTTTAATCACAAAGTGTCTGAAATTGTTGATGCATCTTTTGCATTGGGTAAGACTATTCCTGAAAAGGACATTATGATGAAAATTCTCAGATCGCTGCCATCTAGATACGAGTCTAAGAAGCATGCCATCGTTGAGGGAAATAACCTCGATAATCTTTCCAGAAACACCTTGGTTGGAAAGCTTAAGATCTTTGACCATGAGCATACATCCAAAGTCGGTAAGGATGTTGCCTTTAAAGCACAAAAGAACACTAAATTACTTGTTAAAGGTAAGAGTGTTCATGTCTCTGAGGATGATCAGTCTGAGGATGATTTTTCGGATGAAGATCTTGACAAATCAGTCTCCTTGATCACAAGACAGTTTAGGGATCTTCTGTTGAAGAAAAGTAAACGGTTTTCAAGAGACAAACCTAAGTCATCAGACAAACCTCACGATCGCGTACCTCCTAAAAACATGGATGCTGACGAGGCTGATGATGAGGACATGCCTCAGTGATTTAAGTGTAAGGGTTTTGGCCATTTTGCTAACGAATGCCCAAATCGTAGAAAATACACTGGGAACAAAGGTCTAGCTGTAACACTTGATGAAATGTCTGAAACCTATGATTCCGATGAAGATAGGAAATCAGGTGTAGGGTTTCTTTGTGAAAACATCGATTTTGATACTTGTACCAATACATATATCAACCTCAATGGGTTCGGAGAAGAGGGAAACCCAATCAAGCTGAAAGATTCTTTGAATCCGATAACTGGAAACCATGTCAGTGATGTTTCAGGATCAATTATATGTCTGTCTGCTTGCACATCTCAGATGCGTGAATACTATCCAAGTTTGACGTGCTCGTTTTGTTCGATGAAGGGACACGAACTATCAAGGTGTTACAAATACAAGCACCAAATAAAGCACGCCAGCAAACTTCAACGAAGAGCAGATTGTTTAGCAAGGAAGCTGAAACTTGCTCAGAAGACCCCCGAGGTATGTAGGATCTTATCTTCGTCTAAGAAGTTGGTTTCCAAGGATAGAATAAGACCATTTGAAAAGAAAATATGGTCAAATCGTTTTGATAGACAAAGATCAGAGGATTCCTCCCATGAAGAAAAAGATGGACAAATCGTTGTTCATCGCAACAAAACTTGATTGTGTTGTTGGGAAAATCTTGTCTCATGTGCCTGTTCGAAAAGAGACAAGATTGAGTGTTGATCCAGGCTTCAGAAGAGTTTTTTCTTCTTTTCTTAGTTTTGTTATTGTTTGTCTATCAAATAAAAGAAAGGGTTATTATCGAAAATTCTACTCTTTATAGGGTTTTAGAGTTGGGCGTATACGAACCTGTCAATAGGTTTCGAACCCTACATTCCTTTTTCCTCTTGACATCCTATATAAGACTGCTTGTTGAGTTAAGTGATTCAATCACACAAATCCAGTTGTTTATAACTGTTCTCAAAGCACTATGTCGTCAGATGGAAAGGATGTCAACATGATTGTTAAGTCTTCAATCAAGGATAAAGAAAAATCTCCTGTCTCTAAGTCCCTGAAAAGAAAAAGAAGGAATACAAGAAAACCCAGGGATGTTCCTTCCAACTCTCAGAAGTTTTCCGATGTTTTTGATGAGTTAAAGAAAATAAGAAGAGAGATTTATGAAATAAAGACGTTCGTGTCTAAATATTTGGAAATTCAGAGGACCCTAATTCAACCTCTTCAGCCAAGACAGTTCGTGGGTATTGACACTTATCTCCGTGAACCTTATGTCCCGATGGTTGTCGATAACAAGGAGTTCGGGAATGATAAAGAATTTCTCAAAGGAATTGTTGCCTAGTATGTCTTCTTTTTGGTTTAGTCGGAAGAATAACTAGTGCTTTCAATAGCGATGATTGTGACTACACATAGCTATTTTTGTTTTCATCTTCTTATGTTATTTTTTTAGGTTTATTGGTATTAAATTCTAAAAATATTTGGAGGATAATGTTATTGCAGTATTGATCGTTATGATTTTTTGATATTGCAATTTGATTATGGGATATGTATTGTTTGCGTCCGTGAACTTGAAGTTCCCATATGATGTCAAAAGTAAAGTCGTTCATGAATTGGTATTCGTATTGATGAAAGGACGAATGGACTTTTGACAAATACAAAAGTTATGCCTATGCAATCATGTATTTGATGGAAAATAGGATAAAATATTTTGTTTGACAAGGATAAAGTCTATTATGTCGTTATGATTGAAAATAGAATAGATCCTTGTATGTTATCCAAGGTATTGATCTTCATTGATCCATTTTGTTATGTTTTACCGTGAAGGCTCCATTGTGTGTCTTATGTTGAGCACGATACAACTAAGTCGATTATTTTTATTGGCTTTGTTGGTTGTTCCATAAGATGCTATATGTTGAGCATTCTTGAACTAAATTAATCATCTTGTTCGGTTATTTAGTTGTTTTCTCCGAAAGTCTTCTTTTGTCGAGAAAATCCTTTGACAATTAAATTGATTACTTTTGTGATTAGTTTGGTTGTGTATTCCAATTAGATTAATTATAAGTTCTCTTGTAATTAGTCTAGTTGAGTTTTCATATATTCCACAAGTTCTTGTGTTGAGTATATGAACGGCTATACAAATCATGTTATATTGGTTAGTGTAGGCGTATATTCCGTAAGGTTTTCCTTATTTTGAGTATGTGAACGATTAAGTTAGTCATCTCCGTATGATTACTTTAGTCGTAGCTCCGTAAGTTTACTTATGTTGAGCACCCTCAATTAAATTGATCACTTTTGTGGTTTGATTTAGTTGCGTATTCCAATTAAATTAATCATGGGTTTTCTTGTGATTAATTTGGTTGAGTTTTGGATATAGAAAATCATTTCTATGTTTTTTGGTGTCCAATTAAAAGATCCTTCTTTTCTTTCGAAATTAAGGTCGCTCTTGTTGTTCTTTCGGGAATGACATCAAATGGGGGAGAGTTCTTTTGAACTTGTGCTTAATGGTAATATCTTGCGGGGTGTGCGGATGTGGAATTTTATAGGGGTTATCTTGTATTTTAAAACTCCTTGATGAATGCATTTAGTTTCGGCTTTATGATTGCATCTAAATTAAGTTGGTATGTATTTTTCTTTTAGTCTATGAAATGTCTCTTGTGGGAATTTCATTATGATCCTTTTCTTGTACCTTTGCCAATTTTATTGACAAAAAGGGGGAGAAATATTGTAGTTCACACTACAAATACATATGGTTTTCGGATCATTGTGTAAGGGGGAGTGGTTTCCATGATCGAGATGGAGTATTGACTAAGGGGGAGTGATACATATCACCGTAGTATTATTGTTAAAGTCGTGATACAATTGGACTTTGATGTTACATAATAATACTATGACACTGTATAATATAGATCGAGAAACTTGATTTCTCTCATTGTTATAACTACGGATCTTCAACAACGGTGATGCTAAACTTACAACCTTTGGGATCATTGGAGTACTTGGAAGGACGAAGATTTCAGGGAACGTTGAAGATTAGACTATGGAATAGGAGCCACTAAAGTTTATCTTTTTTGTATTCCATATGTATTAATAGTTTTGTCAGTAAAATTGACAAAGGGGGAGATTGTTAGATCATAGCTCGGTCGACCTCGCATGTGTTGCTATCTCAAGCATGTTTGTCAATGTTAGTGATCAAAACTGCGAGTCTTGATTTCTAGCCTACATAGCTAAGTCTCGGACTAGGATAGAAAAGTGTAGTTGAGCTCAAGGACTTCATGGCGATTCATCATACAACGACGAAGATCTACTCAAGGAACCGTGGAACTTCATCAACAAAAAGGTATGTGGAGACTTGAACTTATCTATCACTCAAAAGTTTATCTCTTCTATCTCCTACTTCTTATGAGACAAAAGTCGTATGCTATATAGACTGGATCATACACATTTGATATTTCGAGCCGAGTATATCTCTCCTATCTATACCTCGAAATCATGTGTTGGTAAAACGTTTCGCTTTGATCAAATTTATCTTCACCTAGTGACGAAAGTCATGAAAAATTTCAATTACTTTGAGAATTGCTCTGACACGAAACTGTCTGTGAATAACGGCTATATAACGTCCTCTGAGAATGTCTTAATGATTGGAATGAGAGTTTAGATTACATAACCATGTATTCCTTAATCCGAAGTTTTCAAACTTTTTTGATTGAGAGAAACCGGAGGAATTGGCTTTGCCAAGTCCGCGAACCCAGTCCGAGAACTGACGGAAGTTCTCGACTCAGTCCGCGAACTGGCGAAAGTCTCCTTGCCGAGATTTTCTGATGAGTTTGGAAAACTCCACCGGTTGTCTTAAGTCCGCGAACTTGTTTGTGAGCTTAAATGGTTATGATCTAAAGATGTGCTCTGAAAATGAAACTTAAATTACTAAGGAATGCTCTACGCAAACCGTGGCTATAAAGTTCATGAGTCGATTCAATCGAATCGAATCATCTTTGTTTTAATTGTGTCTTATGTAGTTAGATAAGATCTCATAGCAATTGAACAACTCTTTAACTAGTTCATTTGAGTCAATTGAACTAGTTATGGTGAAGAAGAACAAGGTTAATATGAAATGCTCATATGGTTAACCTTTTGGGTTACTATGTTGAACCAACATACACGTACACGTTTGGGCATGGTTTTCACAAACCCAGTAAACGTCTACCCAAGTGTGTGTGACTAGCTAAGTTTTCGATCTAACGGTTGATAAATATTAGCTTGAATCTAAACCAGGTTTTCATCTAACGGTGAATATGGATTGCTTTGTAACTAAGGAAAAACCCTGATTTTAAGGCTATATAAAGGAGACATCTAGCATAGTGCAAAACTAATCCCCACACGTCTGTGTGATACTAGTGCGTCGCTAGAGTCGATTCTCCTTTAACCTTTGGTTTTCTTCTCTAAAACCAGGTTAACGACTTAAAGACTTCATTGGGATTGTGAAGCCAGACCGATACTACTTTTATCGTAGTTGTGTGATCTGATCTTGCATCTTCTATCGTACAAGTACAATCTTTTATTGGCTTGAGATCGTGAGAGTTCTCCGATAGGCAAGATAAAGAAGTCACAAACATCTTCGTCTCACTGTTTGTGATTCCTCGACAAACCGCCTGTGTAGTCAGGAAGGATTGTAGAGAGGTGATTTATTAATCTAGGCTGTTCTTCGGGAATATAGACCGGATTATCAATTGTTTCCCGTTCACCTTGATTTCATATCTTAAGACGGAACAAAACCTAAGGTTTATCTGTGGGAGATAGATTTATCCTTTAATAGACTTTTTGTGTGAGACAAATTTGTTTATTATCAAGTATGCGATTTTTGGTTGCAGCAACTCTTGGTTGTGGGTGAGATCAGCTAAGGGAATCAAGTGCGCAGTATCCTGCTGGGATCAGAGGTGTAGGAGTACAATTGTACCTTGGATCGGTGGGAGACTGATTGGGGTTCAACTATAGTCCAGTCCGAAGTTAGCTTGGAGTAGGCTAGTGTCTGTAGCGGCTTAATACAGTGTGTATTCAATCTGGACTAGGTCACGCGGTTTTTCTGCATTTGCGGTTTCCTCGTTAACAAAACTTCTGGTGTCTGTGTTATTTCTTTTCCGCATTATATTTTATATAATTGAAATAATACAGGTTGTGCGTTCATGATCATCAATTGGAAATCCAACCTTTGGTTGTTGATTGATATTGATTGATCCTTGGACATTGGTCTTTGGTACCGTCCAAGTTATTCCTTGTATTTGATAAAGACTCGCTATTGTTTTTAGCTTGAGTAAAAATCAAATCAAGAGAGAGATATTAACTCCTTGAGATACTTTTATCTAGATTGAGTCTGGCTGTCTAGTTGATTCTCTAGCAAAGTATTTCGGAGTTAGTCCATACAGATTGCTAAGCGAAATATTGGGAGGTGTTGTTAGACCCTCGCTTTATCAGGTGGACTCCGCAACCTTTTGGGTTAGGGTACACAACAAATTTAGCCAAGAATTTGGAAATCCTAATGGAAGAAGTGTTCAACAAGTCCATGATAGGCACCTAGTCATCGAAAATGCGATACTTGCTTATTTAGCTATCCAACCTCGGATTTTTAACACTCTCCCCTTCAACTTGTCCATTGAACAATTTGTAAGTATTTTTTTGGTTTGTTTTACGTAACCCACGTTATTTTATCTTTCAATGAAACACCACTAACAAATGTAAGTTTGTTTTTGTGTTTTTGTAGCACGAAGTCGTGAAAAAGCGCTATTTGGAGGAAAAGGGGGAAGCATTCGCATTCGATGCAAGCTATCACTTCTTGGTATAAAAAATCCCGGAGGATCTCCCGGACTTCATGGATCGTGTATCGTCTTCGGAGGAAGATTGATGGTTTTAGAAGTTTTTGTATAGGTTTTGTGGGTAGACCTCTATGTAAACCCTCACGAGACTATAATTCGTCCACTAGGATCGCCTAGGGGTTTAAAGGCTTGATGCATGTGCTAAATTCATCCTGCAATAATAATGGAATGAATGAAAAAAAATCGTATTAAAGGAAACAATCGGTTTATATATGTAATATGTAAAATCCGATTATTAAAATCGGACTACACATGTGGCAACATTAATGGATTATAGATGTCCTCTGTTAATTTGGAACACCAATCCAGAATCGGTTTACAAGTGCATGAACGTAAACCGATTATGAGTACTGCTTACGAAAAAAAATCTAAATGTTTGATGTTATGAAGCACTTTCTAACATTAGTTAATCTCACATCCAAAACATAATTAAGCCCTAATATGATTAATTAATACTAATTAATCAGGATTAAAATAGGTACTTGAGTAATTATTTTGATAAGAAGTGGTGTGAAGGTTATTTCTAATGACATATTTTGATAAGGAGTGGTGTGAAGGGTTAAATTAAATGCTATAGGCCCCGATTTAACCAGATTTTGAAAATGTATTTTGTGCTAATTTTTTATTTGATTTGTCGAACAATGTCTATCAAATCATTATTCTGATTACTAATTTTAAATAGTTTATTTAATTAATTAACTTTAATTAGATTAATTATGTACTTTTGGCCATTAACAAAGAGTAGAATTCTCGTGGGTTGGACCCATATAACACTAGAAAAATCAAACAGTACTTGGTTTTTTCTTCTTCCTTGCACGGCTACTGCTGCTGCTTCTTCTTCTTCTTCTTCTTTCCTTACAAATTGGAAGAAGTAGTTCAATCAATCATTAAACTTCAGTATACAGTCTCTGTTTTTGTCTCTCTGTTGAAATCAGTCTATTGCAAAATCATTAAAAGAAACGCTGATATGGAATCTCTATCGCCCGTTTCTACATCAATCGTGATTCAACCGAAGAATCCACTATTCCATTTCCAACGACAACGGCAGACCAGAATCTTTCACTCATTATCTTTTCCGAGAAAAAACACCAACTTTTTCACTACCAGAAGAACCAGAGATACTTGTTCATTTGCGGTATCTGGTAATAATAACAGTGGTGGAGGATCTGAAGAAAAAGAAGAAGAAGAAGACCTGGAGACGGCACTTCATTTGGATGGAAGTATCCCAAGTACTTCTGATGAATTTGTAAAGCAGGTTTCTTCCCGTGCTTATGATATGCGGAGACGTCTTCATCAAACCTTTGATACCAGCAGTTATGATGGTATTATCTCTCTCTTGATTTTAGGGAATTTTGATGGTTGTTACTGAAATTAGGTCAATTTTGGTCATAGCTGGTTTTAAATTGATTTATTTTTTACTCCAATTTAGGGTTTGGGAATTGTTACTACTTGTGTAGGAGAAGTGGGGCTATTAGATTCAAATTGTTGATCGACTATCTTAAATTTGGTACTAGGATTGCAATTATCTTGGTTTCAGAAGCTGAACATACTTTTTCTCATTGTTATACTGAATTTTTTCTCATTTAGTCCTTTGCTCTACAGTACCCTGATTGGGGATTTGACAGTGTATGCTTAATCTTCTTGTGTTTGAATGCACGAAAGTATTGATATTCTAATGTGTATGGAGGAGAAGTGCTGTATCCTTTAACAGAATTGCTTATATATCTGCTCACGTTCTTCTCATTCCTCAGTATTAGAGGCAAACCCATGGCGAGGAGCTTCGAAACCTGTTTATGTACTTACTCAGAGGGAGAACCAGTTGTGTACAATGAAAACTCGAACAAATCGCAGGTTTGATATTTTATTTGTAATTTGATTTTCACCTTTACAGTAACCAAACTTCTCATTGGCGCAACTAATATATGTTTATGTTCCCAGCGAAGTTGAAAAGGAGCTTGGGTTATTGTTCTCCAAACAAGGGAAGAGTCGAACTGAAAATAAGACAAAGCAGTCAAGAAATGGCACAAATTTCCGCATGGTAGTTGAGGATGTTCGGGAAGGAGTACTTGTAAGTTAAATTAGCTGATTAATTTTATCTGATTATGCTTGCTGTTTACATGCACTGTGTCCAACGTGACTAGGATCTGCTATCTTATGTATTCTGCTTATTAATTAGTTATGATCGTCCACTAATTTAATACTTCTGTCGGTATATCTTTGTAAAAGGTTGTGACATCCTAAATACAGTAGTTAGTTAATACTTCTACCAAATCCTCAAGTTGGTCAGTTCAGATGGCAACTCAGATAAAGAGAAACTTGAAAAACTTCTGCTTTTGCCCAGCATGTACTAATTAGGGTGTGGCAAATTCAGATAAAGAGGTATCTGAATTTGGAATGGTTGCTGGAACATTTTTCTCTTATATCAAAGATCATATGGATTGTTAGGCTGGAATTTCTTGATTGCTAATGCCCACTTTATGAGCCCTTCCTGTTCCTTTGGACTCTTATACAGTTCGTTCTTCTTCACTAAAGTATCTGTTGCTACAGGTGTTTGAAGATGAGAATGATGCTGCAAAGTACTGTGACTTACTACAAGGCGGAGGCCAAGGATGTGAAGATGTTGTAGAGATTGATGCATCCTCGGTAATAGTCATAGAAACTCTTGGAAGGATTCCAACTTGATTCGCTCTCTGGATATGCCTGATTGCAGCTTCATCTTTTTTGTGGCTGCAGGTGTTTGATATTTGCCAAAAGATGAGAGCCCTTGCAGTCCTTTTTCACCGTGGAAGAACACCTCCATTACCAGAGAGCCTTCAACTCAATTTAAAGGCCAAGAAACGATCCCTTGAAGATCAAGAGGACTTGATATGATCACAGATCACAGCATAACTGTATAATGTGTATATTGTTTATGTATATAGTAACTCCACTGCAGATCTGCTATCATAAAGCTGATTAAAGAAATTACTTCCCACTCTGATGAAAATGTACTGTATAAAATGTATCCATTCTCTTGTCTGTTAATATAACAAGGCTCCCTGCCTTTTCATTTGTACTGTTAATAAATTGGTATTCTTACCATAATTAAGACTGGTGCATAGCAGATCAGAAGGATTATGTAGCTCACATGTCAGAACACTCTTGCATGCAGGATGTGCGGCCATACAGGGCATACCCTGCATCTCCAATTGTTTTATGCTGTTTTTTTTTTGTTGTGGTCTGAGTTTAGCCTGTAAATTCGGAAGTATAGATGTGCTATTTTTAGCCGGAAAAGAGTATAAAGAAGAACAAAGCTTGCCGAAAGCAATGATTTGGTTATTTTCAACTGAGCTAGCATTACTGAGAGAGAAATTTAATCAACAAAAAAGAAGTAGAAAAAGAAAAATTAAAATAACAAATTCATAGAAAATCAAAATAGGTGATTACAACTTTGTTTATCAAACTTCAGCTGATCAAAAATCCTTCTAGCTAATCTATATCATCCCTCTGGTTCCTACGATACGAAAACAAGTGGTAGAGATTTCCCTTAAACCCACGCATCAAGACAATACCCAACTTGAACGAAACAAAAGCATCTAAGCATGCATATTGTATCTGTCTTTATGTTAATATAAACTCGCATCCCATCTACTTAATGTAACATTGTTCGGCTTTGGTAGATCTCGCCTTAGAACCGTAAATGCCAAACCCTTCAAACCGGTCCCCTCAAGTTCTTCAAAATCCAGTTTTTCTGCCGCCAATGTTCGAAGATCAATTGTTCTTGCAACTGACAATCCATAATCTTCAAAAAGTTTATCGCCATCTTCAGCAACTCCAACTCCAACAAATATGAATTTCTCATTTTTAAGAAACTCGTGAAGTGACGCAGGAATGTAATCACGACATGCGAACTGGAATATAAGACATTGGTGACCAACGCAAAGTTGTAATACAGCTATCTTGTTTCGAGTACCACCTTTCTCAAAGTTTACCCTCCACTCGCAATCCAGACCCACAACCAAATTATTAAGTTTATCATGGAAGTCATAGTAGATTTTCGATATCCATTCGTCGACGATGGAAGCAGTCTGGGTTACGACTGTATAGATTCGATTGTTGTAAAAACTGACCATGTACGTATGATGTGTGGTTTGAGAAACATCAAGCTCTCTAATACTTGTATTGACACCATTGCTGCTACTGCTACTGGCAGTATTACTCTTGTTGTATCTCGAAGTAACAAATGGGGTTATTGGCTGGTGAACTAATGCCTTGATCGAATTGTGAAAGAAACTACTTTAAGCCAGAGAACAAAGGAATGAATGACTACGAGAAGAATACACATTCAACCTTTAAAAATCATCTTTGTATTTATAGCCGAGTCTAGTGCAAACTTTAGTTTCAAGTTTAACCAAGGAAACCAATACAACCCGGAATAAGGAAAGGTAATTATTTACAGACTCCCCCAGAAAAAGGAAAAACCGAAGAAGAAGAAGAAGAGGATAATAGGAAATTCCGAAATTAATCAATACAAGTTGTGGGAATTGATATCCTAACCGGCTCAGCCGGGGTGTTAACAAATTGAGGTCTCAAACAGCACTTAGTAAACCAAATCTGGTCCAGTTGATTAAAACGGCCTGATTTGGAAGTGGAACATGGTACTAGTTCCAATAACCAAATCAAATATTAACCCTTCAGTCTCTCGTGACGGGGCTTCAAAACTTAAATTGCAATTCATTTAGGCTAATAAAACTGAGGGAAAATAATAAAATTTGTCTCGTGTACACCTGGATTAGACCATTCAAAAGTATAAACAGTGATCCCTAAGTCTCACATCTAACTGCTAGAGGGGCTAAACATAAGAGATGCACCATCCAAAGAATCATGCAATAAAAAACACAAGCAGCAAAACATGATAGCGAATATTATATATTGACCAACATCAATTGACAGAAATGAAATAGCGAAGAAAAGATGCAGAAGAATAAGAGAAACCTGGCCAACATCCAATTAACAAGTTGAGCTGTTTTCTCAGTGAAGCTTTTCTTTTATTTACAAGGTACAACAACTAGAGTGGATGATCAATTTTTTCGCCACTAGACGAATACCTGCAGACTGCTGATAATCATATACATCCAAAGAGAAGAATGCATCAACAAATGTTCCTGGAGTAAATAAAGAGTCTAACTCTGTTGCATCAAATTTGCTAAACACAATTCTCTGAGGGTTTTCAGCAGTTTCTTTGTGGTATATCTCAGTGGCGTAAATGGCAATATCCCCATTTGTTACTGTTGGTATGCTGTAGGCACAAAGAAAACAACAAATGCAATTCAGAACAATCAAATAAGTGCATGAAACAGAATAAAACAAGCTCATAAATGTAAAAACTTACTGAAGCCGGACAGTTGGCGAGTTCATGAAGCTATTTTTTCTCATAACAACAGGTCTCCATTCAGAGTTGCTACCCGATTCCACAAACAACCTTTGTGCATGATGGTCACAATCATCAAGAACTTTACATAGGCTAAGAGAACTGTCCAGGACAATGTTCAATCGCGGACGACCAGCGCTGTCCAGGAACTTTGTACTAATACCAAATCGGACTCTCAGCTTTGAACAGCAAAGCTGTAATAAAATGTCTTTGTGGAGTAGTTGTATTTTTTGAGTCCCTCGGTACAATTGGTAAAAAGATGCCTTAATAAAAGCCAATGATACCTCATCAGGTTCTAAAAACCCTGCATAGCCGCTACAACCCTCAGACGGGATACCATTAGAAAACATCTTATGATCTGGTAGGTCAGACTTTTCTACCATAGCTGCATCCTGTTGTAGAGGTGCCGCTACGACTTGATCAATAAGAAGGCTCATGTTGAAGGGGTCTGGGTTGGTTGAGTTTTTTCAACTAGATTGAGAGGCTCAGACTGAATGTTCCCAATCAAAGGGGATGTATGACTCATTGGCACCAGAACTGACGAGAGGCTATTGGTATTAAAGGTTCTTCCTTCAGGAGAAGCTTTTCCATTACTGCGGCTTCTTGTACTTGGAGAGACAGAACTATTTGCAAGTACATCCGGCAAACTCGATTCCTATAAGATTTATATAAGTCAGTACTGGACCAGAAACCAGATGTCCAAAGAGACAACTGCACAGCTAGTTGTCAAAACAGAATTAGCAAAGAATCTAAAGCCAGTAAAAATTACCAGGAATAAGACTGTGGCGCAGTACTTAAGAACCTCGAGGTTCATGCGAACATCATCCAAGCTCCTGATACATCAACAAAGTTCAGCATGCATTTTGGTGTAGCAAATTCCTCTAATTACAAACTAAAACCTAAAATGCTTCTAATTTCAATATCCGTGGTCACCATCAACATCAATCAAACGTATTTCCAATGGTTGCCTCATTGTACAACATGATTTCTTTTTGCTTTTCATTTGTATCTTTCTTTGCAGTACTGATAGTTGGTTAAGAATAAACCTATGTTCAGCATACTAAATTTGTGCACTTGACAACCTAAAAATGCATAGTTCATGCACCAAATCACTATAGCAAAATAAGGAAGAGCTCAATGCTGATTTAGAACATTGGCAATGTACTTAAAGCAACCCTAAATCTCATTTCTATAAGAGATCACAACAGCTACCTGTGTGTTTGTTGTCCAAGCCCAAAATATGCCGCCAGGGTAGCCATCTGCATTCAAAAAACACATACCCAAAAATACAAAATGTTAAAAACTAACTTGATTCTCATTCTTCCTTTCAAACTTCAAACAATAACTGAACACCTCTTTAAGAACACAAACAAATACTCCAAATCCCTAAAGGCAAGAACTTTAATCGAAAATAAAACGAACATGTAATAAGCAGCAGTTAAAATTCACCTTCATATTTCCAGCCCTCCTCCCAAATTTCTGGGTTAACAACACCAATGAATCAATTGTTCCTTTCGGCTCCGGTGGTGAACGACCGATACCCGCAAATGCTTCTCGGATTCGAGCACAATCAAACCTCAAGATATTATGACCAGCCCAAACCCTTCCTACAAAATCAAATAACAATCAAAATAAAAATCAACAAACTAATAATACACCTAAAAAGATAACAAACAAAAAAAATAAAATGAAAACTTTACCATGAAGGATGTCATAAATTTGATCGGCAACATCAAGAAAAGTAGGGGCAACAGAAACAGCATCTCTAGTAATACCATTACATTTAACAGAATTAGCAGAAACAGCAGAGAGATCACTGGGTTTAATAAGAGTTGAATAATTTTCAAGCTCAACTAGTTTTTGGGGGCATACTAAAATAGCACCAAATTCTAATAATGCAAAACCTTGACCTGCTCTAAATGGAATTGTTGTTTCTACATCAAAGAATACTATTTCTGATCTTTCTTCCATCTCATCCATCAACCAATTAAATTAACACTTGAAGAAATTTTATGAGAGAAATCTAATTTAAGAAAGTAAGAAGATTTGGGGGAAATGAATAAGGGTTTGGGATTTGGATGGGTAAATAACATCCCGCCAATAACTTGTTTCTGTAAATATGCTATTCCTCTCTGCTAGGTTACTTCAACGAGGGTTCTACAAACGTGACAGACATGCCAGGTTTTGTCTTCTTTTATTCTTTGGTCGACAGAGAAGGCTAAACTTTGAGCCCGGGCCCGATTCGAGAAGTTCTTTTTACATGAGGGAACTCTTTTTACATGAGCAAACTACGAAAAACGTATACTTACCTGGACGGGGTCTACCGATGATCAAGAAGGTTCATGGCCTAGGTTAGCGACCTCCATTACACACTAAGGAGGGGTGTTCGCCTAAGATCTCCCCAAAAGCAAAGAAGAAGAA